>NC_143203.1:22747500-22965000 GCF_051530095.1 Phoenix dactylifera
GGTAGTTCTGCAAAGGGAACAGATGTACTATGCTGTTGGAATCCCACTGCAACCATTTACCCTTTGTCACTTTGAATGATGACACCTTCTCTAGCAAGGCCAGAAACCCCTACATGGATTTCTCAAAGATAACCTTGAAGAAACTTGGGGAAGAAAGTAGCTATAGGGATGTAGTAAATTGACCCTGAAGTGTAAGTAGTGTGCTTCAGTGATCTGACTATACTTAGTCAGCAGTTAATCAAAAGCATGCCATGCAGTAGAATATACGCATTAAACTATCTTTGTAAAGTATCATATTCTAAAATTCTTAAGCTAATCTGAAAGTTAGGATGTATATTTTTAAATATTTTCTTTATACAATATTTTAAAATATATTAGTTATAATTATTTTCTTTCTATGTATCCCTGTATCTCCTTTTCTTTTCTTCTTTTGCCAAGTTAGACTTTGGACACATGTCCAGATCCAAATATCATGTTCAGTCCCTGCAACACTGAGTTTCAGATCTGAAAACTCTTTTCCGCGAATTCCCACTTTTGATAAGCAGCTATTGCTCTCAAGGTTCCAGAGTTTGATGCTTATTTAAAGATTCATAAATCTTAAAATAATCTTAAAAATCAAAAATTGAAATAAACAAAAAAAGGCCAAGAAACAATGTACTGGTACTTTGAGCTGGTACATAACTGTGTATCGAGAGTTGGTACAGCTCGGCTTGGTACCATGTATTAGGAGTACCTGACCAATACGGTCTATGGACCTTGATGCTACGGATATTTAGTTTTGTAATCATTTGTATCTAAGGAATGTATCCCTAATTATTACCATCTGCAACATCCATTTGCACTTAGCTGTGCTGTACAAAAGTTCATATTGTGATTTGATTGAGCATTCTTTGTTGTTGTATTGGATAGAACAAGTACTGCAAACAATACATCTACATTTCTCATGCTAACTTTCCTACTTCTTGATCTTTGCAGGTATTTTTGAACGTTTTCGGGGAATACTTCATGAAGGAGAGATAGATAAACGAGTTCAATTCTTGATTGAGGGCCTTTTTGCAATAAGGAAAGCCAAATTCCAGGTATGGTTGAACTTTCTGTAGGTGTTTGCTTGAATCATGCATGTCTCTACATAACTTGAGTCAAAGTGTATAATTAAATTAATCACTTTATATGGTTTCACATCAATATACAGGGATTTCCTGCTATCCGCCCAGAATTCAACCTTGTGGAGCAAGAAGAGTAATTTACCCATGAGATATCCCTGGAAGATGAGATAGACCTGGAGACAAATCTTGGTGTGTATTAATTATAACTTTTCACTTATGTTTTGCTAATTTGCAGCATCACTTAATATATTGCAAGTTTTTACCTATATGTTGTTTAATTGACAGATGTTTTTAAGCCAAATCCACAATTTCTGGATGATGAGAAGGCATTTGAGAATATTAAGAAAAATATCCTTGGGATGGAGTCTTCTGGAGATGAAGAAGGGTCTGACGTAGCCTCAGACAATGAAGACGAAGAAGAATCTGAAGAGGAGGAAGAAGAGAAAATGAAAATAAAAGATGAGACCGAGACAAATCTTGTTAATTTACGGAGAACTATTTATCACACAATCATGTCAAGTGTTGATTTTGAGGAGGCTGGTCATAAGTTGTTAAAAATCAAACTTGAGCCTGGTCAATAGGTAAGTAATAAAATTTTCACTATTTATTTGCAGTAGTCTATATTAAGGATTACTAGTGGATTTGTTAAATTTTGGAACTTAAGCTTGTCAAAAGTGATCATGCTTTCATTGGCTGCATTATGTGACTTCATTGTATGATTTCTGAGCACAGAATGAGTAATTTAATTGCTGTAGGTGGATGGACTTTTTGAATTTGATACCATACTGTCACTGGTTTCATGGTATATCATGTTTTTATCTACTATTAAAACAATAGCTACTTTTACTTTTTACAGTATTGTATGGCTAAAGGTTTCCAATGGTGTCTGATTTCTGATACATTTCATCTTGTATCCTTTACCCCTATGTTAGAATTTGGATTGGCAATAACCTATACATCACCATTTGGAGAATGTGCTTGCTTGCTTCGGTGTTGATAATGAAGTTTGATTTGTTGATTCATAATTGTTAAAAACAGTTTGAACATGATATGAACAATATAATCCTTTATAAGGGGCTATATGGGACAATTTAATTTTTGTAACAGCTAATGGAGAGTAAAAAAGTATTTTGCAAAAACAAAAAACTTGTTGGAGGGAAGGAATGATTTATGCACTACTTGCCATTTAAAGCAAAATAGAACATGTTAAACCTACTTTAAAATAGCATATTGTGATATTATTTGATGATGTTATTATGCTGATTTGCCAGGCCAAGCGATTTCAATAAATATATGGTCAGGATGCCTGCCCCCTGTAACTTGGATGATATTGGATAAATGTATTTAGATGAATAAGCATGCTTTATACTTTCAAACTATTTTTTAATTCAGAAAAAATGTATCATAGATTATAGATTCTCTTTGAAATGAATTATAGTACTTGATGAAGGCCTCCAGAAACTTTATGTATCAAGAACTTCGTACTTGATATCAGAATATCTAAAAACTATATAAGTGTGTCCCCATCTTAAATACCCTATCCCAGAATACCTTCATTGTCTTTGACTTTTTCACGGATTAATTAACTTCAAACTCTTGGGTGTCTTTTTTCTTAGGATACCCCTATCGGCTATTTTACTTCCACCAAAAAAAAAAAAATCTATGCATTAGACACCTAACAAATCCTAAATAGCTTGGCAACTTTAAAAATATCTCTGCTTAAAAATATCTCCACTCGAATCAAGTATGCCTGCAAGTACATTTACCGACTTTCAAAATACCGTAAGGACTAAGGACTTTGGACTTTAGAGGGTCGAACTCAATTCAAATTCCCACCAAAGAATTGATTCTCATAAAAATGAAATTCAATTTAAAACTCACCAATAAACCAAGAGAGAGATCTGAGATAATATCATTTATGACATATATATTCTTCTATGAAGTCAGGACCTAAAATGATAATCCACCTCTAGCTATGTCAAAGAATTTGATTAAAGTTTAGAAGGAAAGGAAAGAAAGATTTTTAAAAATTGCTTATTGAGGTGCATCGGGATGATGTTTAAATTAATTTCTATCGGAACAAATCACGACCTTCCTATGTCGTTGAGGTTACTTGTTCATAACATTTGATATTATCAAGTGCATCTACTTAGAATACTTTTTTTTAAATATAAATTTTTATGCCAATTTTATACATTTGTTCTGTGAATAATGACATGATTAAATGATCATGTTATTTTATCATCATCATATATTATTTCTTGATATAAAAAATAGCAGTTAATCTAAGAACTTTTTTGTTGCCAACAAATCCAATCTAAGGCATCAAATGAACAAAGAATGACTATTATTTCTGTTATAAGGAGAAAAAACATTTTGGAATGGACCATTGTTGGGGCGTTATCAATATTTGTTAGCACCTTGCTCTCAAATTTAGATCATCTGTGTTCTTAAAGGAAAAGAAGGTATCAAAATAACAACTTAACAAAGTTTGTAATAGTCATGAATACATGGAATGATTTTGGGGTGAGTGTTGTTAGAGCAAATCATCATTGTAGAAACCTTGCTTAAGATGTTATACCAAGTTTTACATGACGGCTCTTGCAATGCTCAAGTGTTTATAATCATAAATAGCAATATGTCACTCATTATAACAATCATAAATTCATGGAGTTTAAATCATATCTAGCTTCTTACGAACCCCCTCCAAAATAAATCCTCTCTTGCTATTTTAAAGGCTAATGTTCATAACTAAAAAGAGTTTGAAATAATAACCTTGGTCAATGATCAAGTTAACAGAACCTATAAAGTGGCTTGCTAGTATGATTGAAGAAATATGTTCTCATTCCAAGATCCATGTTTAATTCATGAATTAGATGTACAATTTGGTTCGAGGTTGATTTTTTAATAAATTGATAAGGGAAGGATTTACTTCATTATTGGATTTAGGCATACTTAATGTATTGCGTCTTAACTTATCTACAGAAGTCTAAGCAGTTTCTTTTATGACATGTTCACGCATCATTTAATAGAACAGGTTAAAATTTGTAGGTGAAAATGTAGATTAAAAGGATGAAGATTTTGTAATTTTAAATCATTTGATTATTTTGCAGGAATTTTTAAGCTTGTAACCCAATGGATGCATCTCTCTTTTATTCGGAGGTGGCTCAATATTCAAACATCAGGTGTTTTCCCAGGTCTTTTAGACCGTGTTATTGAAATTTTTCATTATATAACTTGTAAATTTATTTATTTTCTTTTCAATACACGTGCATTATCATTTGCTCTATAACTAGTTACAATTAAGGAAAATAAATCTTGACAAAATATCAGAACATAATACTCAGACGTGTGGTCTGTATCTTGCCAAAAATTGTTCAACACTACTTGATATGAGCCACATGGCACTACATGTACTTTTACCTTAATCCTATTATCTACAAAAACAGAGAGAAGAATAAATGAGGGCTTTATCCAATGAATAATAATGCTAGCCTTTAGTTGGAATAACCATTCTGCACTCCTGTTTTCTAGAAGTGTTTGGCAGGCATAAGGCTTACTCCAAGACTTATCTCTATTGGTTCCAACCCAAAAAGAAGTAGATCCAAGGTTCAGTTCGAGTTACTGCTTTATCCAAATTTCAATTAAGCTGAAATTGTGTAAAAATTTAGTCTAACATGAACCTCCTTGCCTATCTCTGGATGGTTAAGATCTTGCAAAATGATTTTTTTTGGATAGAATAAGGATAGTTCTGATCAGAAGTTAGAAAACAGTATGACTTTTATTTTATTCCTTTTTTCATAACTGAAATTTACTAACATGATTGTTTAGATGATCAAGTATAATATATAAATAGCTAAAATCATGACACAAAAAACTTATTTCAAGATAGGGAAAAAGACTTTGATATTGCTTCTTGTTTGCCAAGCTAGGTGAAGAAGCTAGCTAAGGGAATGCTATTGCAAATATTGATCTCACCCTATGAGACATGATACTTGAATATAATATCAAAACAATTAGTACCACCAAGTTTTCTTTAAATTGCTAGAGTACCTCAAGAAAACTTACCTTCACTGACCCAATCAAAAACCGAGTAATGATTTTGTGTAATGAAATGTATCACCATAATCTTACTGGGATCACCATAATCTTTGTTTTTCGTTGTTTTTTGCTTGGCTATTTTAAGTAAGACATGGAAAAAAGCATTCTTCTTTGTGGGCCATGCTCTCCACCACGGTTTGCTATGTTAGTACTGGGCATCATACCGTTTGTCCGGCGGCACGAGTCAGTACGGGCCCGCACCGCGCCATGCCGAGCCTGTACCGACATAGGAGAGGGCGAACGCAGACTATGGGAGAGAGGACAAGAGAGAGAGAAGGGGGAGAGGGAGAGAAAGAGGAGGCCGGCGCCCGGACAGGAGGCGGAGGCCGCGGCCGGGTCCCCTGTTTCTTTCCTCTCTCCCCCCTTGCTCGCTCTCTTTTCTTTTGTTTCCTTCTCCTTCTTCCCCTCCAGTGACGGCGTCTCAGTTTCGTTATCGGAACCGTTCCGGTCCGCCGCTGGTACGGCTCGGGATGCTCCGAATCGAGCGGCTAGGGACGGTTCCGCTGACCCTGCTCACCACCTTTTCTTGTCACTAGAAGAAGAAATTTCAAAAACAGCCTTGACTGCCAGGATTCCTTGTCTTTTCTCATTGGATCACTCTAGAACAAAATATAGATAAGCATAACAACATATGATGTCCAAGGGGTACTAACCAAGCAGAAGAAGTGGCTTCAAGCGGTTGCTTTTGTCTTTACCCTTTTGAACATTCTAACACACTCTAATAGGAAGTACCATGCATCCAAGTGAGACAGACAAAGAGGAAGGCCTTCTGCCACCATATAGTAGTATAGATGCAAATATAAGAGAGCAAATTTTGTAGATGTCTGAGATTGTAAACAGAAGATTTACTCAGCCTGCCACATGCAAAGTCAGATTGGAGTATCTGCTTCATAGGGCAAGAAAAATATATGCTTTAAAGTTGTAGAGATATCGATAAAAGCATGGTATGTTGTACCATATCAGATGGTACCAGACGTACCGATCCTCGGTATACCAAAAAAATTTAATACTGTACCGTACCGATGCTATGCTAGTGTGGCATCGGTACGGGGTCCGATGCCGGTACGAGGAACTTTGGATAAAAGATATAGAGTTGTGGTGGAAGCCTATTTTGTCATTTCAGTGCTCTGGGTGCCGCTTCATGTAAAGATATGAGTAGAGCTTTTAAATATCTAATTGCTTTTTTTTTTCCTGTCCCTTGTGCTACTTCTATTTTTTTCCTTACAGGAAAAATAAATCTTTTGGATATTCAGACTAGAACTTTGACTCTTCTATGTAGTGTTTTAAGTCAAAATGAAACGTGGAACATGCATTTTTTCCTGATGAACACATCACGAACCTGTATATCACAATATGCAAAGAAATCAATGCCAGAAACTAATGTATTATAGGATAAAATAATCCAAGAGATTGAAACAGAGACAAAATTTCATGGTGAAAATTTATTAATTTTGACTAGTAACACTAATATCTGTAACCAGAAATTTAATAACTAGGTTTTAAACAATGCATTATCCCATTATAACAGACCACCACCTAAACATTATTGACCATTATTGTGGTTATATTTGTCTCAAAAAGCAACTTTTCAAATTTTTAATATTGAAATATTCACTGAAATAGAGGCTACTGTAATGGTGTTATAATGAGAAATAATAAAAAAATAACGGCATTATCTTTCCCTTCACTTGTCATTAGATAAAAATAATATTTTTGACTGTACAATCGCAAAAAATGGCTGTTAATTATGTTAGAATGGTTCGTTTTTATGGGAATTAATGGGAAATAACAGAAAATAACAGCCTTTATATGTTTCCATGTTATTTACCTCAATAATGTAATGTTGGGTGGCCCAAACCTATTATAACGGCCGTTATATAACAGTTATAACACCATTGTTTAAAACCATGATTAATAGTTAATGTTATATGTGAAATTAAAACATAATTATGGGATGTCCAAAAAATCCATAACTGTAAATCTTATTTGATAGACTGTTTTGTGCTGTAATAATTGCCGTAGTATGTTGCTGTGATTCACTATGACACAGGTAGATCTGAACCAATATCCATCTATATGCAGCTTGTACAAAGTATGCACCCACTCAACGTGCTCGCAACCTTCTGACATACAACATGTCATATGGTACGATATAATGTATATTGACAAGTGAATCTTTGAGCATGTAGTCAAGCAACAAGCACCATGTTATATATTTTGGGAGGGAGTTCACTTGCAAGCCTTATCTATTTGTCTGCTTATACGCATATGCATCTTTTTAGTATATGTAGCAGCAATAAAAAATTTCTGGTGCAAATTGCTTGCATACATGCACATTGGGTTGTGATTATTCAAGGGCTGGATCTAAAGCATGTAACTAAGCCTTATGCTTTAAAGCAGTGATGAATTATTATGGTGTTTGTTGTTCTCCAGGAGGCAAACCTGTGGTGGCAAAGTTGTGCTAGACTTTCTGTTGACTGAGAAAATATATCATTCTTATACTGAGATGCATTTCTCTAGTTTATCTTGATTTTTGTGGCAAACTCCACAAACTATATTCTCCTTCCTCTTAGTTACACTTCCCTTCTCTCTTTTATCTTCTTGTTATACCATTGGGTTTGTTGCCTGTGTTATGTTTGCATTAGATGAGAATCCTTATGTTGGTGGGGCAATGGTAGGATGGATAAATAAGAAGTTTCAGCTTTAAGATTATATGCTGTCCCCGGTAACTAGATAGAGTATAAATAAGTGCTGGCTCAGAAGGTTCGGAAAGGATAAGGGACCTACGTGATCTGATCAGGGTAGCGAAAAAGAATCTGAAAAACTTCAACATTAATGGAGTTATGGGCAATAGGAATTTGGAAGAAATGCTGTAAAAGGTTTCTAAATTTCTATGATCTGGTCACTTGGGGATCCTATGGCTGATGGTATGGTCTCTATGAACTGCATTGAATTTCATTCAGATGGGGGGCCCGTAGAGATCAGATCAGTTGTTATCAAAGAAAGACAGGTTTAAGTTGAGCTGTTCAAACAGGCATAGGTCAATTATATCGTATTCCCATAGCAATTGGTGTTTTGGATTTTCAGTTCACAAGAGGTATTCATAGAAACCTATAAAAGTTAAGGTTTATATTAAATGATTATTATTCCAAGTCTGATCTGGAATCTGTCTATATTTTTTGCTTTGTTTTTTGAGAGAAATATCTGTCCCTTTGCTATTTGCATGCTTTTTAATGTCTCCACTGTATGTTCGTCAGATATTTTGTTTGTTTTCTAAGCAATAAAATGAATTAGCAAACTTGCACCCCTTCTTTATTCATCCACTATTCTTTTGTTTGCACTATAAGATGGAATTATGCATAATGCTGCAGAGTGTTGCAGCCAAGAGAGAACATACCTTCGCTATTATGGGCTTCTAGGGCAGAGGTTTTGCATGATCAATAAAGTCTACCAGGAAAACTTTGAGAAATGCTTTGTGCAACAGTATTCCATGATACATCGACTTGAAACTAATAAACTACGTGATGTGGCTAAGTTCTTCACCCATTTACTTGGAACCCATGCACTCCCTTCGCATGTTCTAGCTTATATACGCTTGATGGAGGAGGACACAACTTCATCTTCACGAATTTTCATAAAAAATTTTCTTCCAGGTATATATTCAGGGTTATGGAATTCCATTTCTTCATTATGTTTTTGATGCTCCTAAATTTAAAAGTACTTGTAATTTTAATGCAGGAATTGTTGGAGCATCTTGGCATTCGATTGCTAAATGAACGTCTAAATGGTCCCACCATGCAAGATTCATTTGAGTCTATTTTCCCTAAGGATAATCCAAACAACACAAGATTTTCCATCAATTTTTTCACATCAATCGGACTGGGTGGCATTACAGAGAACTTGAGAGAATATTTGAAAAATATGCCTCAAATATGCCTCGCCTCATCATGCAGCAGCAGCAGAAACCTGTGTCGGATTCAGATGAAGAATCTGAGAGCTCCGAAGGGTCGAGTTCGAGTGGCTCAGGCTCTGAGTTGGGTTCAGAGTCTGGGTCGGAGTCAGAACCAAGTTCTGAAAGTGAAGCAAGGCATGGTAAGAGAAGGAAGAGATGACGAAACGTTCTGAAGCCTCAAGTCCCATATTTTTTCCTCGTATATATTTTTGACCGCACAAGTATTCCATGATTTTCTGTGAACTATAATTGATTGCTTTTTGGTAGATTCAACATGCTTCCTTTTTCTGTTAACAAAAGCGGAAGCTACATATAAGGCACTATTGGTTAAATTTACCAGCTCTTTGGATATGACTGTATGCATGCAGAGCCCAGTCATATCTGCACTCATGAATTAATTAGGATATAAAACATCACTCAGTGACTAGTGACCTAGAGTCATCATTAGGGAAACTTCCTTTCATAAGAAATTTGGTAGTTTTATTATTCGTTTTTCCTTTGATAACAAAGCTGTTCACAATGTTGACGTTTTTGGCTATGTTAGATCTTTCAATTTTCCTATCCACGAATTGTTAGAGAAAATAATTTAAATCCTTTCAGACAAAACTTGTTATTTCCAAACTAAAGGAAGAACTAGAAAGTGGTGGAGATTTTTGGACCAAGCCCAAAACATTATTGGCCAGAAGGAGGAATCGCCTGAATTACTTTAATAATTTTAAAAATCATTCCCTCCATTTTTATTCTCCTTTTTTTTTTTTGCATCACGAGTTTGTTTATTAATTATTTCACTTTCAGCAGGTATTGGGAGTCACAAGTTGATGAGCAATCACGGAAAGGAAGGTTAAGTCTCAATTGAATGGTTCAGAGCACTTCGCTGTCCACGAGTTGGAGAATAGTTTGGAGATTTGACCGTTGAATTAATAGCTGCATGGTGCTTTTGCTGGTGTAATATTTGGAATTTCCCAGCTGCCATGAATTGGACTGAAGTATGGTGTGGGGATTCTGAGTGCTGGCCGTACTAAAGACTCACTAATTAATAAATTTATGTGGGAAGTACCTTACTGCCTTCATTTACTTTTTTTTTTTTTTTTTTTCAAAAAAAAGGAGATATATCTGCTTGCATTTCAGCAGCTAAAGTTTCTCTCCTTTCATGCCGCACATTCAAAAGGCTCATAGAAGTTGGAATCCAATGATCGGGTTGCTCGAGGTGAGTTTTTTTTTTTTTATAAAAAAAAGAGATATATCTGCTTGCACTTCAGCAGCTAAAGTTTCGCTTCTTTGATGCCGTACATTCAAAAGGCTCATAGAAGTTGGAATCCACCCATCGGGTTGCTCGAGGTGAGGTTGTTGTGGCGTTCCTGGCTGCATGCAGAGGACACCAACATATTCCACGGCCCATTTGCTTTCTCAAAGCTGCATGCTTTTTTCACCCAAAAAAAAAAAAAAAGCTGCATGCTTTTGGAAACCTGGGTGGCATGTCGACGACGCATGTTTTTTAAACGTAGTTGGTGGCTTGTGGTGATACTATTGAGATCATAAATTAAGCATCGGCCGAATCCAGCACCAGACACGTGGATAACGTGGAGTCATGAACCTTGTTGGTTCGCCTGCATTTGCAATCCTTGCCATGGTGACTGTGGCTCGAGCAGCTCGGGACCGGCTGCATTTTAAGATGTTATGCATAAAATCTGCGGTCCGATGTACTACTATTCTGACATCTAGGCACAGCGTGGTCTTATGATGTGCCCATCAAAACAGTACCCCAAGTACTCAGTGGGGCCCCGATCTGCGCACAGCTTTGGCATTAGTCCTTGGACATCGTCATCGGACCGGTTGCTAGTGTTTTTTTTTTTTTTTTTTTTTTTTTTTTTTTTTTTTTTTTTTTTTTTTTGCTAAGAACGGGTGCTTCATACAGTACGGGTATGAATACACCCAATAAGATCAAAATACAAAATCTCGCGGAGTGCCAATGGCAGCTCCGCCTCCCCCGACCACAGGGCATACCCCGAGTGGTGGGCCGCATGGGCAGCCACCCAATCGGCTGCCCCATTGGCCTTCCTGAATACATGCTTGGCCAGATAGGCCCCCCCCTTACACAACATCACAATATCGCGAATCAAGGGGTGGTCTGAGCCCTCACCCCTCAATCCCCTCTGTATCCATCGGACGACAGTGGCCGAGTCACCCTCCAAAATGATCGAGCTGGCTCGCAATACTATCCGTGCATGTCGAAGGCCTGCCCAGGCTGCTTGCAGCTCTGCTCCAGGAACAGATGTGTCGAATAACTGACAGCCACCGGCGGCCACCAACCTGGAGTGCGGGCCCCGTATGACAAAGCCTGCACCGCCACTCGTGCCGCCATCCAGAACCGATCCATCAAAGTTGACCTTGAGGAAGCTCGGGGGTGGGGGCTCCCAGGTGAAGAACACCAACTGAGGAGCTGCCGAAGCAGAGGGGGAACCCCAGGTGTCCCGAGCTGTCAAAGGTCGATCTGGGTGAAAGGCGGGTCTGATCTCCGAGGCCTGTGCTCGAGCAAACTCTGCCACAAACCTCGGAGACACCCTGCGCTCACCGAGAGTGCGGGCATTCCTTGCCAGCCAGATCTGAAGTGCTGTGCAAGTAGCTCTAATGCCCTCCTCACGGGTCCGTAAACTGGCTAACCACTGTCGTATACCGGTTGCTAGTGTTTGCCGTGGTCCTCCTGTCCGTGATGGCATCAGCGTGCAGGCGGTCCTGCGCGTGAGACTCGGCATTATAAGCTCGATAGTCATTGTTGCAATGAATGATGGAAAATAACGAGCAATGTCGAGAAAGCCAGGTCGTCGTATTCTCATTGACTTTTTATGGAATATTTTTGGTTGGATTGTGTAATCACTTTGTCTCCCTTCCAGTTCAGAAAAAAAAAAAAAAAAACCCGTATTATGTTTCAGCAAAAAAAAAAAAAATACTGTGTTATGTTCTTTCAAATCGATGTTTATAAAAAGCAATGATGACCATTATTTATCTCAAAAGTAGCGTTTTAAATTTTCATATTCATTGTTGTAATGAATAATGAAAAATAACTAGCAATGACAAGAAAGCCACGATGTCATCTTCTCATTGATTTTTCATGGATATATTTTTGGTCGGATTGTGCGATCATTTTATCTCCCTTCCAGTACCGTGTTACATTTCTTTTTAAAAAAAAGAAAGGTGCCATATTATGTTTCAGCAAAAAAAATAAAGTACCGTAAACCGACGTTTATAAAAAGCAATGACGGCCATTATTTGCCTCAAAAGTAACGTTTTATATTTTCATATTAAATATAGTCATTGTTGTAATGAATGATGAAAAATAACGAGCAATGACAAGAAGGCCACGACGTGGTCTTCTCACTGACTTTTCATGGATATATTTTTGGTTGGACTGTGCAATCACTTTGCCTCCCTTCCAGTACCGTGTTACGTTTCAAAAAAAAAAAATATCGTTTCAGAAAAAAAATAAAGTACCGTATTATGTTCTTTCAAACTGACTTTCATAAATGACAATGACGACCATTATTTGTCTCAAAAGTAGCGTTTTAAATTTTTATATTAAATATAATCATTATTGCAATAAATGATGAAAAATAACGAGTAATGACGTGAAAGCCACGACGTCATCTTCTCATTGGCTTTTCATGGATATATTTTTGGTTGGATTGTGCAATTACTTTGGAGAAAAATTTCATGAAAAATTTGCATAAAATATCGAAACAAAGATTTTATTCAAAAAATATATAGGTGAAAAATAATGGTTATTATTTATGTTGTGACAAATTATTAATAACAGTATATAAAGCGCTATATCAGCTCTTATCTTTTTCTCTATTATTATTTGTAATATAACAGGGTGCCATTATTAATAACATTTGACACCTCTTGTGATAAGGAAATGATGAAGGGAAGCCATGTCAGAGGTTCCCTTGCTATTCAACTTCCAAATCAGTTGGTCATTGTCTTGGTTAGGAGAAACCATTGACAAGAGGACGTTGATATGGTTTATTAATTCATTCTGAACATCTGGTGAAGGATGACACAGGCAAACTGATTCTCCAAGTCCTTGATTTTGTAGTGAAAATTAAAAAATCTGCAACCATACCAATATTCTTCTTCCTGCTCAACTCAGAGAGCAATAAGAAAAGTGTTTGAAGTGGTACATCACAAACCCTCGTCTTTCCACAAGATAGTGTCACATGCATCCATTTCCAATCTTGACCTGAACCCTATTCTAAAAAGCCGGTAGCTCACCAATGACATCCTACTGAAGACTCTGAACATCTATGGGTGGACTTCCAATTCATGAACAGTTTAATAATCTTTTTGTGAAAGGAAAATTATACATGCTTCGTCCACATACCTTTGTCATTGGGAAGAAACCTCCATCCTCATTTGGCTAAGAGAGCAGTATTAAATTAACTAAGATCTTCTACACCAAGTCCCTAGCTCTTCCTTCTTTTGAAGGCATGCGGTTTTCCAATTAACTTTGTAATTGATCCCATTGGACTTGGATGCACCGTTCCACAGAAAGGATCTCCTGTACCTATCCAATCTCAAGATTACCTATTTAGAGGAGCTTGAAAATAGACATATAGTGAGTAGAAAGAGCCATATGTGCTGCATTGACCAAAGTGAGGCGACCTCCAAATGAAAGATACTTGTTTTTCCATGTAGTCAGTGTAGCTTCTATCTTCTGCAATAAGGAGGTTCAATTTGACTTAGACGGTTTTCCCCCACAGAGTGGTAACCTTAAGTAATAAAGAGGTAATTGAGAATAGGAGCAATTCAGCAACTTAGCATAAATTTCTCCATGCAAACTATTGCAGCCCATAGGACAAACAAAACTCTTCTGATGGTTAATTGAGAGGCCTGTTATCAATGTAAAACAGTAAAGGATAATCTTCATAGCCACCAATTATTCTTTTGTTACTTTGTTACTTCAAAGATTTTGGCTAAGGCATCTTTGTCAAACAATTTGCAAAGAGGATCTACCGCTAGAATAAATAGGAAGGTAAAAGAGGTTTGCCCTATCGGAGCCCACACCTGCAAAGGATCCAATCTCCCAACTCTCCATTGACATTCACTGCGATTTTGCACCTTAGAAGAAAGTTTGCACCTTAGAAGCATCAATTTTGATGGAAAAAATATAACAAAAAGGACTTTAATTAAATAGTTGTGAACAATTCTATCAAAGGCTTTGGAAAGTCTAACTTGCAAACAATACCATTGGCAATTAATCTTATTGGCACATAGGATGCTATCAAGGATCGATCACTACAATAGAAGAAGCCTATGCCGACATTTACATGCCGACGTTAGGTAGAAGTGTCGGAAATTTTGGCTCTACGCCAAAATTTGTCGACACTTTTTAGTAGCATCAGTCGATATGAAACTACGACGACGCTTTTAAGCGTCGTGCAAAGTACGATGCTTAAAAGGATCATCGGAGGCCAAATGCAATAGAAGGGAAGGGATTACATGACGCTTAAAAGCGTCGTCAGAGTCCAAACTGAGCCGGACCAAGGATGATGCTTATAAGCGTCGTAAGGCAACCCCAAAGACGATGCTTATAAGCATCGTCGGAGGCTACCTCCCCACTTTACCTAGTACTCGATCATTCTATAGCCCTCATTTTTTAAGCCCTAGCTCCCTTTCTCTCCTCTCCGGCACCCAGCCACCGATCCGATCGATCTCCTCTCCGGAGCCCTAGCCCGATCGATCTCCACCTCCCTCCTCTTCCGCGCAAGCTCGGCCTCCGCCTAAGGTGTTTTCTCCTCCTTCCTCCTCTCTAGCGCCAACCGACCTCCCCTCAAGCCTCGATCGAGTTTCGCCTCTGCCTGAGGATCTTGTTCGGTTGCTTTGTTTGGGAGCCGGCAAGGATATGGATAAGGCCAGGTTTCAGATCTTCTTCTCTTATTTCGATCTTTAAATTCTGGATTGTACCTACATATATTTTCAGATGCTACATCTTTTCGGTTCTTCTCTAGAACTACTGATTTGTTGCCGCTGGTGTTTTCTTTAGTTGTTTTGTTTTTATGCTCTAGTTTTAGGTTTCAGTCCATTTTCAGTCCACGAAGAAATTATATTCACTTAGCTATTAATTAAAATATGTTTAAGATTAGGTGATGGTAACATATTCCCAATCTCACAGATTTAGGATGTTTCTTCTCCGTGCTCCCTTGACTACTATTCAACCTTGACAACTCCCTTATCCTGAGCTAGAGCACCATCCTTTTACTGAAGTAACTAGAGACAGTCTTATTTTGTTAAGAATTCAACCTGCTACACAGAGTCATCAAAAACATGAGTGTGGTCGGCAGGCTTTTAACAAGTTCTCAAAACTCGTGTGCTTACAATGAAGTTCTCAAATATAAAAACATATCTTGTCTTAAATCTCGAATAAGTTATTCACCAGAGATGTTTGGCTTGAGCTTGTTGTTCTTTCAGAATAGCCTATTTTAGCCGGAGTTGTAGAAAGTTGGATATACTAATAGAATCTACTTAGGCAGTTCTTTTGATAATCTGGATTCAGGGGAACAAACAACCTTTCACCAGAACTTGTGAACATAAACCTACAATAACAATCCACCTTTTGTCTCTGCTCTAAAAGGTTGCCCCATCTTTAACAGGCAGGCACCTAGCTAGGAAAATCACTTTTATCATCATGCATTGTTTTCTTTTCTTGTCTGTTTTTCTTTCCTGTTTACGTTTGTAGAAAGAAATCAGGAAGCGGTCCTCTTGTACTCCTCCCATTACATATATTTGTTATCTATTGCCTTTCAATAGGAATGAAAAAAAATATGCTGCAAAGTATATCTTGCTAGGATTATCTTTGTAGTGTCTTTGTACTACCAGTTGATCATATCAAGTCCGCTTATAGTAGTAAAACTTCTAAATAGTCCATAACAAATAACTATTCCGGATACATAAGTCCATTTGCATTTAATTTTTGAAGGCCAGAGCTCTTCTCCCCCTGTAGTCCTGTACTATATACTACTTGTAGTCTTTCTATCATAATCACGTTTACTGAAGCCGGATTTTACCGATCACTGATGACCACTCTTTCAGTAAAACGAAGAAGTAAAAGATATCTATACGTTTGACCAATGGTGGTCCATGAAGTTGTATTTGTTTCATAAGACTGAGATCAAAGCAGACTATAGTTACAACAGTACAGACGCTGGTGGGGCACCAAAAGCCTAATAAGTGTATAACAGACCTCACTGATGATATAGAAATTCTTAGAAATGTCCAATAAAGAGCTCATGATAGGGCTTAGTTGAGCAAAAATAAAAAAAAACAAAAGAAAAAAAGTCATGAAAAAAGATTAGGTGGTTGCTCAGATAGCTATTAATTGAAATATGTTACCATCATCATCTTAAACTTTCATGCTGGCACATTATAGTTTCATCTCTTCATCAAATAAATTTTGTGCCATCTTTCTTCGTATCCTAATTTTGTTTATCATTTTTAAGATAACTTTCAGTTTAATCAGTATTTTAATAGAATGGACAAAAGTTGGATAAATAAGTCAAGATCCACTACCGAATATTTGGATGGAGTTTAGAATTTCATTAAATTTACTTTTGAGAAATCTAATATGAATAGAAAGATTTTATGTCCATGTCAAAAATGTGTAAATAATTCTTCTCTCGTTCCAAAAACTATTGAAGAACATTTGGTGTGGAGTTATACTAAATGGATATTTCATGGAGAGTCCATATTGTCGTCTCCATATAACCAACCCTCGTATATTGAACACTCCTCTAGTTTTGGATCCAGTAACACGGAAAGAAATTCTGTAGCAGAAGATGATATAAGGGGCTTACTTAGAGATACTCTTGGATATAATATTAGAAATTTAACAGATTTTAGTGGAGGATAAGAAGCAGCTGCAATAGGTGATGAGCATATAGTTAATAATTTTATGTATGTTGAGGAACCTATACACTCTGATGATGACATAGCTCGGTATCATAACTTGCTAAAAGATTGTGATCAAGAATTATATCCGAGTTGTAAGAATTTTACGAAGATTTTTTTTTCTTGTATATTTATTCCATTTGAAATATTTGAATGGGTAGTCTAGCAAGTCTTTTACTACGTTTCTTCAATTATTAAAAAATGCATTTTTGGAAGGTGCTACTTTACCATCATCTTCTTATGAAGTCAAAAAATTAGTAAAAGAATTGGATCTTGGATACGAAAAGATACATAGTTGTCCGAATGACCGTATTTTATACCGTAGTGACAATATTAACGAAAAGCCGTACCGAATATGTAGAACTTTATGATACTATGGTGTAAATGTCATTATAAATGATAATATGAATATTTGAATGATCCATTTATTTGTGACATGTGATTGTTGTTATCTATGTGATGTTTATTATGTCTCTATTTGGTAAATAATATATACATAATTTACAAGCTTTTTGAATTTTATTTTTTTATAAAAATAACTCTAACGACGCTTTAAAGCGTCGTTAGTATCAGTATTGCCGATGCTTATAAACATTGGCGAAAATAAAAGTTTTGCCGATGCTCATAATATTTCTACCCTACGCTTTTACGACGCTTACACTACAAGAAAAAGAAGCTTTGGCGACGCTTTTTAAGGTCTTTACCGACGCTTATAAGCATCGGCACATTTCTTCCTGACGCTTTCCAAAGCGTCGGCTATGTAAGAGTGGAAAAAATATTTACCGACGCTTTCCAAAAGCGTCGCTAAAAAATATTTTAGCGACGCTCAAAAGCGTCGCTAAATAGTCGTAGAGAAAAGCGTAGTTCCCCGGCAAAGATCATAGCAACGAACAATCAATCATAGAGAAAAGGGAGAAAAAGAAAAACAGAGAGAAGGGAGAGAGGGAAGGCCCTTTTAAATCCGTCCAGATCAGCCCCCCGGCGGTCATTCCCAATCTCCTCTTTCACCTTCCTCCTCCTCCTCCGGAGAGAGATCATGGAGACGGCATCGTCGACGGTGCTGCTCCCGGAGGCGTTCCAAGGGGCTCGGGACGACATCACGGAGCAGATGGGGCTGGTGTGGCAGCAGATCAAGGCACCGGTCATCGTCCTGCTGCTCCGCCTCGCGATGTTCCTCTGCCTGGCCATGTCGCTGATGCTGTTCGTGGAGAAGGTCTACATGGCTGTCGTCATCGTCATCCTCAAGCTCTTCGGGAAGCGCCCCGAGAAGCGCTACAAGTGGGAGCCAATGCGGGACGACCTCGAGCTCGGCAACTCCCCATGGTCCTCGTACAGATCCCCATGTACAATGAAAAAGAGGTCCTTCCCCGCCTTCTCTCTCCCCCCAACCCCCAATCGCTTTCCGCCTTCCCTCCCTTCCCTTCAATGAACCCGTCTTCTTTCTTTCTTACCTCCGCCCTCCTAATTCCCCACCACCACTTGTTGATCCACCGATGTGGGGCTAAATCGAGGACCTAATTAGTTCTACCCTTCTCTTGATCTCTTGATCCTTTTGGGGAGGTCAGGATGGGATCTTTTCTCCTGCTTTTGTTCTATTATCCCGAGAGGAGAGGAAGGGAGGAAGGGCAACGGGTCAAACGCGTCTTTTATCATTCAACTGGTTTTATTTAACTGAGATCGAGAAAGAGCAATGAAGAAGAGAGGAGAGGAGGGGGGGTGCGGCCTCTGACGACACATCGTCCTCCGACGACGCTTTCAAAAGCGTCGGCCTTTTTATTATTTTCCGACGACGCTATTTAGTGTCGTCTTAGCCCACGAAGCATCCCCTGTTGTCGACGCTTTTTTAAACCGACGATAAAAACGTCGGCAAAAAAGCGTCGGTAAAATCCATTTTTCTTGTAGTGTTATGAGAGCGTCGGCACCGAAATTAGCTTATAAGCATCGGAAAAGGCTTTGAAAAGCGCCGAGAAAAATAAATTTTTTTTGTAAGGATCTCCGTTTGATAAAAAAAACGGTTAGGACCGATCAACCAAGTCATTCATAAAAGGTTGGATCCGGTTCGGCAACACTTTGGTAAAAATTTTAGTGCAGCTGTGGATCAAATTAATGGGGCAAATTTTGAGGGCACTCTTGCAGTTAGGTATCAAGATTAGAATCGCTTAGCTGATTCTCTCAAGATCAATATTAGAGTCAAAAAGCTGTTGAAAAAGATAAAGGATATCAAGACTCACCACTTGCCAGAAGTGCCGGAAGAAACACATCGAAAATCCATCTGGTCCTAGGCTTTTGTCTCCCTTGAAACTGAGCACTGCTTCTTTGATTTCCTCCAGGGTGCATGGGGATGTGAGGTTATCCAGATTCAGGTGAGGAGTACAGTAGAGGCTGTTCCAGTCCAAATCCAACAAGGATTCCAGAGGCTTGTCAAAGATTTCTCTAAAGAATTCGGGGAATACTTTTTTGATATCCCCCTTTATTAATGACTTGCATTCCACCCCACTCAACTCCGACCATCGGATCTTTTTATGATAAGATGCAATTTGTGGGAAAAAGCCATGTTGTTATCGCCTTCAGCCGGCCATCTGATCGTAGCCCTCTGCCTCTAGTATACCTCTTTAGCTTTATAAATCTACTGGATTCCTTTTCGACAGCTTTCTCTGAATTCCCTCTCCTGGGAGGAAAGAAGAGTTTTTTCCTCTTTACGATCCAAGTCTTGAATCTAATTTAGCAAGGTAATCTTTGATATTCCTCTTCAAAGATTTGATCATGAATCCCCAGGTTTTTATGGCATTTCCGGTGGCTCTAAGTTTTAAGAAATGATTGGTAGCCGCATCACTTGAATGATCTACTGATTTCCAAGCTTTTTTAACCACCTCCTGGACATGTTTATGATTCAACCAGCTTGTCAAACCTAAATAGGCTCTCATGGAGGTTCTGGGGAGTAAAAGAAGGCCTAATATGTGCATGATCCGAACAGGAGTTCGGCAAGACCAATTGGGAGGAGTATCGGTAAAGACCGTCTCATTTTGTAGATCTCCAAAATCTGTCCAATTTTGCTACTAGTGACAAGAGTCTTCTGTTATTCTACTTGAAGTCTTGGCCTTTGAGTGGAACTGTGGGAGGTCAATGAACTGTGTTGTTCTGATGAAGAAGATAAAAGCTAGAGATATTTTTTGTATGCTTGTGGGTTCTCACTGCTTTCACGACTCTTGGAAGCTGGACCACCAATGATCCACGACTCTTGGAAGCTGGACCTGATTTGTTTCGGTCTCTCCAAAAGAACCTCTTAAGGTCGGTCGGTATACTGGTACAAATGTCCATGATTCATTCAGGAATTTGTCCTTCCAGAGAACTGTGATGGAGAATCTTTTAATCTCGTCTCAAGACATCAAATCTTGCATTATTCCACCCAAGAAGAATTCCAGTAGCTGATCTATCTGCATTCTTGGAAATCCAAGAGTTAATCTGACCGCCGAAAATTGAACTTAGAATAAAAGAAAGATTCTCCAGATTGGATTCCTGCAGCCCGATAGCGCAACAACCATTCAAGCCAAGAAAATCTCTTACAATCCTCCTTTCGACATGTTCTCCCGGGCCCCTAACATCCCAACGGATTATTGCCACCGGGACAAAAGAAGACAACCGGAATTCAGCAAAGGGAAGATACAATCCGCATGATATGCAGATACCAATAACAGAAGAGAAAGATAGCTGCAGGAAGTTTGACACAACATATCAAATAAACGAGGCATCCGCCAGTGAGCATATGGGCCCATCCTGGATTGAAGTCGACAACACTCACCAACTTCAATTAGAAAATTCAAAAAAAAATTAGATTGGAATGGAAAAACAACGTTCGCCTATCCGATCCGTTGGCCGTTGACAGGATATATAAGGCCTTGGAGTTGTGGCCGGTGATGACTCTGCAGGCCGTTTGAATGGTCGCCAGCCATTGGATCATGCTCAACCGTTGTTAGGATCGCGGGCGGATTGCAATAACATCGAGCCTACCTTCCCATCCAAAACCATTTAAATCCCCCTCACCTTCTGCGATTAATCCTCCTTCCTTCTTCCTTCTTCTTCGATAACCGGCGTGCCTCCTCAGTAGAGGGCCGCCACCGAACTCCCTACCTTCTCTCACTAATTCCCTCTAAAGCACGGTTACCCTGCTTTCCCCTGTTTCGTGTACGATGAGCTTCCCTTACCTCCTCCTTCTCTTACTTGTCGATCTTGCCACCTCCGCCAGCCGCTACTGCAGTCGCCACCGGCTCCCCTGTGACCCACCGCCGGATCCCCGACACCCATCGCCGGATCTTCTTTCCTCTTCCCTCTCTTCCTTCCCGTTTCCTTCCTCTTCTTATTTCTTCTTTTCTTCCCATCTTATTCTTATTTATTTATTTCAAAAAATTAAAATAATAAATAAATAAATAAATGATTTACTTTTCTAGCTGCTACTTCTTCTTTCGCTTGTGGATTGGATGTAGGGATGACCCATGCCATTGACAACCAAGCTTAGACCCCTGATTGAACCTAGATTAAGATTCTCTCCCTTTTTCCTCTTCCTCTCTCTTAGCAAGACCTAGTGATCTTAGTGTAAAGCCATGACTCCCTTTTACTCGGCTCCAAGTTGACCCCAAGATGGAGGCCCTGGACCACCTTGATACTCGGGCAGCATACCGACCCAATACCCCACTCTTGTTAGGTACCCCTAGAATTTAGTTACTAGTAATCTTTATTGAGCCATCTAAACCATAGCTCATTTTGATTAGTTTAGTTCACCTTGTTCAAACAGACCAAGGCAGTCGAATACCGCCACTTGACCAATCTAATTTGGGTATGAGGCTGTTTCCTTAATAGTATTTTAATTTTTGACTTTATTTGGCTTTTAAAATAATAATAAAATTAATGGTATTTTGATGATATTAAAATAGGTGACTTTGACCCACCTAACTGAAAAGTAGAATTTTGAAGCCAGAAGAGGCAAGTAACCTATTGCTTCAAAGTGTGTTTTCTGACTTTTGGTAACAATATAATTAGTTAATTAACTTTGAATATGATCTCTATTTTATACTTGATTAAATAGGTCAGGCATGTTATTATTATTACAGTAATAATTGTGTTAAAATATGTTATTTGTTATATTATTCTTGTAAGATAAAATTTAAAAAATATGACTAGATAAATTATAAAATTTATTATATATATAAATATATAGTAATTTGAGAAACTATTTCGACAATGAAACACTGGTGATTAGAATAGTGGAATATGTTATTTGGCACTTGGTGCACCTTGTATCTGCTATATGACCCATGCCACTGGGTTATGTGGCCATAGCCTGATGTTGGATCTCTAGAATCAATTTATAAAAATAATAATAATAAATTTTAAAAAGATGTATGTATTACAAATTTTAATTTATTCTTATTGATCAGTATCTTGCTATTTAATTATTTATTTGCATGCTTAGACCCTACTTTATTGTGTTATGTTGCTTACTGGGCTGGTGTAGCTCATTATTCTGTCTTTTTCTATTTTTTAGATCCCGTCTTATTATTTTTTGAGACTTGGAGGAGTGCGCTAAGAAGACATTTGCAATTATTGGATTGCTAGTCTAGACTAATTAGACTAGTTTAGTTTGAACATTTTAGTTGAATTGAATCATAATAATTAGTTGGCATATTTTGACTGATGTTATTATGAGAATTATTTGTTTAGATCTTGATTAAATTGATTAAATAAATTTTCAAGAGTTGAAGAAATACTATTATTGCTTTGATCAGTAGCCTTGCATCCTTGTATGGTACGCCCTACAGTTATTATGCGGTGTTGCGCTCTGAGTTCGGGGCATGACACCACCCTTCAAAATATGAAGGCATGAGAACATCATACAACCAAGGAGAGAACAATGTTGGCAGCCTGATCATACGACAACCATCGGAACAAACAAGAAGAGAGCAACCAGACATCAGCCAGGAGATTGCACAGGAGAAGGAAACATAACGGAGGCCAGACTAATTTATCAGGCGGCAGTAGCTACCACCTAGTCCCTTTCCAATACGAGGAGAAGGTACATGAACTTGCATGATCTAACGGACTGTGTTCAAAATGGGGGCCAATAGTTTTCTTGAATGGTTCACGTGGAAGAAGATAATTTATATCTCAAGAGGTTACAGCCTCCTCGAGGTGGTAACTTGACTTCCAAAGCACACGTACCCAAACATCTTGCAGTTGAACCCCTCACTGTTACAAGATCTCTCAAACTATAGAAGTAGACAAAAATACTGTAAAAGAGTCTCTAGGAGCAGTTTTCTCTTCTTTTGATGGAATCCTATTCACATATCTACCCTTGAAATTATTAGGTTATTGGCAACCGCTTGTAAACCGTCTAATATTGAGTGTCAAGGAATCCTATATCATATTTGACAAATAACAAAATCTTTGATAAAATCTATCTAAAATGGTGCGATCAAGTTTTTTAGCTTATAACATACAAAACATTACGAAATTAAGAAAGCTTACTGTCGAGGTATGTTTAAAAAGAAACAAATTCAGAAGAGATACAAGAAACATATGATGCAAACCTACTATTGACATCCAATGATGCAATTATTAGATAGGGACTATGTACAGGTGGTTTCTAGCATAAAAAAAACTATATACAGTTAGTTGAGAAAAGATAATAACATTCTTACAGTTATCATATTAGATCATAAAATAAAAAAATTCTACTATGTGTTTAAGATTCTTTCATCTAGGAATGTGTATATATGATAAGAATACATATAAAGAACTACAGACAATTAGATATAAAAAAAATAGCTGTATCTGAATTTTCCATTTATGATTAACAATAGTATATATGTATGCTTAAACCTGGACGTCAATTGAAATTTCACATAATTTAGAAATCATCGTTATTCAAACACTAGAAGACTTTCTCAATAAATTTGTATAACTAGTTATAAGCTGGGATATATACATATATTCAACATAGTCTCCTTTTGCCTTTTGTGCCGTGTTAAGTACATACATCAAGTTCTCTAAATGTTTCAGAAAATGAACACCACAAAACCTGCCAATGCGCTATGCATCTTGGTGGGAAAAAGATGATGTTACCTGTTACTTATGAATGTCTTTATTAAATAATTTACCTAGTGATATGCAGAGCATATTTTCCAGTGGCTCAAAGACTAGGCCTATCAGGGAAAATTTTAAGCCTCATTTTTACATTTTGTGACATGCAGTAGATGAAGCATGACGGAATGTTTGTTTCCAACCATCTCAAGGAAACAAAAGGCACTGATCCAGCTTTCCGTAACTCAGATTTCTGGACATTGTTCTAATTTAACAACACTCTTTTTTGGATATGATCTCTACTAACCAAGCTGAAAGATGCAGATACGGCATACCTCACAAATAAATATAAACACTCATGTAGTTAGATGCATATCTTAAAATGGCTATGCTACTTTCAGTAATAGAAGTTAATTGTATTCTCAAACATACACTGATTGTTAAATTGTTCAATAGAAGTCGATTCAGTGGTATACGTAACATTGCTAGACATAATTACCTAGCATGCTTATATACTAAAATTGGGCAGATATGAGATTTCCATTGAAGAGAATTTAAGTTTCTATCGCAATTTTTAGCACTGCATATTAAAGAGTACAACAATAAATTTATAATTTGGTCCTTTCACAGTGCTATTCTTTTGGAGAGAAATCATTCATGGTTGACTGAAATTGATTATCTGAAAAAACCGGTTGAGTAATAGATAGTCCATTTTTTCATGCAAGCCATGTATTATTCATTGGTGTGTTGGACAATTAAATAAGGATTCCTGCGTACCTGATA
Source organism: Phoenix dactylifera (assembly GCF_051530095.1). NCBI lineage: Eukaryota > Viridiplantae > Streptophyta > Magnoliopsida > Arecales > Arecaceae > Phoenix > Phoenix dactylifera. The sequence continues at coordinate 22,772,458 of NC_143203.1, forward strand.
TTATTAATAGGTTTTTACTGTAGGGTGAGAAAATAAGCACACCAAGTCATAATCATTTTACCACTAAGAATACTATATAAGGATTCCCCCCCCCCCCCCCTTTACATAGGAAAAAGAATAAGTATTTAATCATCCCTGCAATTAGGCAGCAATCAAGAACATATTAAGCAAACTAAAGTGTACAAATTGCATAACAAGATACAGGTCGGCAACTTTATTCTTTTCCCGTGGGGAGGATATTTCGGAGTTCATCGAACACTTTATTAATAAATTAGAAATAAAAGCCAGAAGATAGTAAATATGGAAACTAATAACAACTAAATCTATAATGCAGGCATCTTTTCACAGTTCCATGCAATAAGAAAGGGCCAGGGGTGCGAATCTAATTAGTAGGAAGATACCACTTGGATGATGTAGAAGAAATGATATATACTACCAAAATATCCTATAAAAATAAATTTCATCAATTTGTAAGTAGTAACAGCAGACGCATATAATGCAAAATGACTTTCCTTAAAACGGGTTACTCTTAAGTAGTTCAAAATTTAAAATTCCTATACAAATTAACTGTAATAATTGATCTTTCTGCAGTGAGTAAGAATTTCCTCATCTGAATCTAATCCTGTTCACTAGTCAAGCTTCCTAAATCCCTGTCTTCTGCTGATGGTGTGACAATGTTTTCCTGAAGTAAAATAAAAATAGTGCGCGCAGACGATTGGAGGAGGAAAAACGACAGACGGAGGGTATTTAATTGGCAATTAAAGATCAGGACAGACGCATACTATTCGGTCTAAGACAACACATGGTATGTCTACAAGACTTCTCATATTGAGGAATGTTTTTAAGCCTGCAACATAACAAAAAAGGAAGGAAATAAGAAATCCTGACTCCAGTAGTCACCCCCAATGTTGCATTCATACGATGCAAGATCCTGTCTGTAGCTGAATGATGTCTACGTCTTTTTTACTTATAATAGTAAGTCCATGGAGCCAAAGAAAATGGTCATGATGAATCGAAATCAATGTCGAAACAACAAAGAAAATCTATTCAGGCAGTAGAGCAGCAGCTTTGGGAAGGAAAAAAAAGCTTATTTATTTTTTAATATCTCAACCCATATAGTTCCTATATCCAAGCAATAAAAATAGAGGTAGTGAAGAAAGAGGAACCCACAGCCTATTAAATGGATATGATTCCTACTGCTATTAGGAGTAGTATCCAGTCAGAGGCGCAGATGATGAACTCAACTCAAATAGCGAGGTTGGAGATTTATGCTTTGCATGTGTGGAAATGAGTAGGGACCAAAACATCTAGTTAATAAAATAAATCTATAGCCCATGTCATGTATATCTACAAACAACAAAAGGGGTGACAGATCGGAGGGAGGAGGAGGAGGGGGGGGGGGGGGGGGGGATGTACTTGTACCTCTTCGATCATCCAATGCCCGCTTAGATTCTCCTTGTCTCCTTCTTCGAATGCCTCACATGCTCGTGCACCCCCCATAGCCAAAACTCATACAGTATTAAATAGATAAAAAAATGGAACTGAAGTTCTCAAATAGAAAAGAAATCCAAGATTAGATACTAGACTTAATACTGCACTTGAACCACCCCAATCATTCCAACATAAGTAAATGAAAACAGAACCACAACCTCACGACGATATAGAATGGACAAAATTCTTAACTTATATGAGAAGAAGATTCCATCTCCTCCACCCTAACTAATCCCATTCTAGTTCCTGCCTTGCCGAGATATAAAGAGAAAGAAATATAGATTGGGGCGGGCGAGGAAACAGTCGCTCTAGCTTACAAGGTGGCTATGGGAAGTCCTGATGAGAAAACATGGATGATGGGCCAATCTCACTGCCTCCTTGTGACCCACTTCCGTTACTGCCCTGGCTTCCATCGCCGATCCTACGGCCCAAATGAGAAGCAGCAGCCATTCCTAGATTCAAGTACACCATCCTTGAATCCAAACTAAGGCTAGGCATACTGCTGTCAGTGTTGCTGACAATATTGCAGTCGCTCCCTTCAGCACTCATTGACTGGTAGATGGCTGGGTTAGGATTGCTTCCACCGCTAGCACCGCCTCCAGTAGCGGAGGCTGCGGTGGCAGCAGCGGCCGCATCCTCTTCCCGGGATATAACCATCGCAGCAGACTGGACTAGTTCGAGGCACAGCCTGAGCTTGTTGGGCTCAATGTGGGACAGCCCCGGGATCGCTCCCTTGAAGAGGAAGTCAGAGGTCATGTTGCGGAGGATGTCGAGCGGGGTCGCGCCATCAATGGTCCGGATGTTCGGATCGGCATGGTGGTCGAGGAGGACGGAGACCATGTCGGGATTCACCATCTCGGCCGCAATGTGCAGGGGTGTCTTCCCGGCAGGCCCCGCCGGGCAGTTGACGTCGGCTGCTCCGAGCTCGAGCAGGGCCTTCACGACCTCGCGGCTGCAGTTTTGTACGGCATAGTGGACGGCGAGGGCATTGTCGAGGTCGAGCCCCTCCCCCATCACCATCAGCTTGACGAGCTCGATGTCGGATGAGTCGAGAGCACGGCGCATGCGGTGGATCTTGTGGTGGTCATCGGGCCCAGCGGTGGGGGCGGCTGGGAAGTAGTGGTGGGTGGGGAGGGAGTCGTGGGTCAGGAAGGAGCGGCGGCCGGGCTTGAGGCGGAGCTCTTCAATTTTGGCGACGATGTCGATGGGGAGATGCTTGCCGAGGACCTCCGGCGGGAGGCCGCAGTCGGCGATGAGGTGGGAACAGGTGGTCCAGAGCTGGCGCATGTCCTGCTTGTGTGCGGCCATGAGGACCTTCATCACATCCTTGATGGATGCTCTCTCCACCATGCTCTCCAATTGCTTCTGCACTCAAAAGATCAATGAAGAGAGCCAAAGCGGATAAATGCTTGTTAGGGTGGCGAGAGGAAGAATCCTAGGTTTTTCCTTGCATAAAATATAAAAGGAACATGTAGAAGTTACGAAAGGGATGGAGAGAGCGAGAGGAGAGAGATATAGGGGAACCCAATTCAAGAAATTGGGATTGATGAAGAAGAGGATACACAGCAAAGGGAAAAGCAAAATCCTAAGTTGAAGCCGAGATGTGATGTAAGAGCAAGGATAGTGACAAAAATGGAAATGTCCCAGCTCTTGAAAACTGACACAGTATCAAGTAGCGGCAGCAGAAGCAACTTCCACTTTAGGGAGAGAGACCCGTAGCTCAATCTAGGGGAAAGGAAGGAGGAGAACTGAAATTTCTGACTGCACCTTAACAAACCAAGCCACTTCATTGATAAATGACTGATGCCAATGACGAGGAGCCTAATTATTCACCATTTAATACAATTCAACCAGTCCCATGATAATATAACTAGAAAAGAATTTATTTATTTATTTTATTTTGGGGGTTGGGGGGAAGAGAGAGGGTGGACCTGAATGAGCAAGGCAAGCTCCTCGACACCGAAGGACCAGGCGATGGCCAAGGTGTCGAGCGCGAGATCGATGGCGGAGGTGCAATGAGTGTGGCCGCAGCCGCGTTCGCTGCAATCAGGGCGGGGCTCGTGCTTCGGCGGCACGACGGACACCTGCCCGCTGTAGAGGAACTGGAGCAGCAGCAGGAACGCCTCGTAGCCCACCGAATTCAGCGGGATCACCATCCCTGCGTTCGCACCCACCCTCCCCGAGGTCGGCCCCGGGAGGGAGCGAGGGCTAAGCTCGAGCTGGCGGTGGGGGTCGAGCAGGTTGAGCCCCGGCGGGGGGTCGGGGCCGCAGAAGAGGCGGCGAAAGAAGAGGCTGCGCGCGGCGAGGACGCAGCGGTGCGCGTGGACCAGGCGGCCGTCCACGCTGAATGCGACGTCGCTGAAGGCCTGGCCATTGATGAGGAGATTGTGGTAGTCCATGGAGAGGGATTTGAGGGACTCCTCGGAGCTCATCTTCCGGTTGATGATGAGCTTGGTATAGCCCTTGTTCTAGGAGGAATGGATAAGAGCTGGGGGATATAGAGAGTGGACCAGGAGAAACATACGGAGGGAGAGGAGACGAGGAGGAGCGAGAGTTCTTTCTCTCTCATCATCCCGTTTCTTTCAATAGCACTAGTTCTGATTCACCACCAGCTGTGATTGATTGAGTCTGGTGGGATGGAGGATTTTTTTCTTTTCTTTTCTTTTTGCCCTTTTTTTTATTGGAGAAGAGAGAGAGGGGAGAGAGGAGAAAGTAAATTGGGAGGCCGAAGGGGACTGTGGGATGCATAAACTAGCGGCAGAGTGACGCCGACAGAGTGGGAGCCACCGAGAAGAAGGGGCCGTGTGTGTGCCGGAGAGATTTGTGTGAGAATTTGGGGTTCAGATGGGGGTGAATGTACTGTCATTGCATGTACGTCAAAAGATGGCGCCTATTGACGATTTACGTGATTTGACACTTCTTCCATATGTCACAGGACAACATGACGTTTGAATACAGCGGTGGAATAATTGGACGGTATTTGTGCTTATCGAAATAAGTGGTTGTTTACTGTCAGGTCGAAGGTTTAAAAAAACACAAAATTTATGTGTCTCAATCTTTCACATTTTGCTCCTCAAGTTGTAGCACCAGAACTTATAGCTAGCACGTTAGAAGCAAAAGAAAAAGCTTTGGGTCTGCTTATAATACTGGACCTCTTGGAATGACTGCTTTTTTAGCTTTAGATTTTATTGATTGAATGTCTTATTCTAATTCTTGTTTCTACTAGCCATTCTATCTTTAATTTTTGGTCTGTTTATAAGCATGTGAAATAAAAACACCTATGCATAGAGAAGAAAAAAGCTGCTTGTATGTAAAATTCAGATTCGGTGATATAATTATTAATTGTAAAATACCAACTCAATATATATTAAACATAAAATGGTAATCAAACAAAAAAATCAAGCATAAAACTTATGCTAGATACAAAAAATTTCGGGCAGTGCTCAGAAATAATGCCAAGCAGCTATCCCGAATATGAAGTTGTGCACCTTTGAATAAAAGCGGAATTCAACTGAGCAGAACATTACATACATGAAAATAATTTATCTACCATGATAAACAAACAATTGGTTCTCTTATGTGGTAAGATTATAAATTGTGATTCAACAAGTCAAACTATAATGCTGCTATAACCAAAATCTTATGTCACGCCTCGAATCCAACACCTGGGTCGGACATGTGACAAGGTTGCACACTCCTTAGGGTAGGATTCTAGTGAATATGCTGGGCTTAAAAAATTTATCATAACCTCAATATTCAAGAACAATGAGGACCTTAATTCATATTAAATAACAAAACAAGTCCAATTACAATATTTAATCATCCAACCAATATCAGTGGTCTCTATCTATTTATTTCTTTCTTATATGTTCTCAACCATAACTAACTATTGAGCCACTTACAATCTGTAACTTTGAAAGAAAAAAAATAGAGTGGTGAGATATACAACTCAATAAAAATTTCGAACCGCTACACCATAAGTAATAAAAAAAAACCAATTAGCATTATCAGATAAAATGAAGATCGTATCAACACTCAGAAAGCTCATACATATAATATGCACATAAGTTCTCATTATCATCTCATCAAAGAAGCATATATATATATATATATATATATATATATATATATATATATATATATATATATATATATATATATATATATAAAATATAATCAATTGTTCAACAATAGCTTTTTATATCATGCCATTCCCGTACCGATCCAAATTGGGCCGTATGGGATATACCGTACCGATTCGGAACGTACCGTATATACCGTACCAGTTTGGACTGGCACTCGGTACGGGTGTCATATCAAGACTGGTATGCCAAAAAATTTCGTACCGTACTATATCATCACCGTGCTAGTATGGCACCGGTATGTAATCTGGTATTGAGACGATGAACTTTGTGTCATCTATTTCTCATTAATTTTGATTTTTAGATTTTATATCAATTATCTTCTGGCTTTGGACTAACCAAGATCATAACCCAGTCCAAGACTAACAAAATTACATGCGTAATCTTGTGAAGGCTATCCTATGCATAAGCTCGTAGTGACTATCCCACGTATAAGCCTATGGAGGCTGTCCTACGTATAAGCTCATAGAGGTTTTCTTACGCATAAGCCCGTGGATCGTAAAAGCTATCCCATGTATAAGTTCATGGACGCTATCCCACCGTAAGCTCATGGAGGCTATCCTATGAATAAGGTCATAGAGGCTATCATATGATGAGGTTAGTCCAAATATATCTTATCCGTCTAATTTAAATGTTACTCTTGTCAAATAATTTTTTACTTATACAATAAATTTCTCTCAAATTCAAGGTATCTTTGTTCACATATATATATTTTTAATATCTGATACGTATAATAACCATATGAATTTATTTGTACTAGAAATCATATAAAACATGCTATCACGTGCCAAACCAAATTTATAGTTGTAAATCTCATGATACAAATTCAGTGGTATCAACCAATAAACACACCTATATATAACTAGTAACCAAGTATAGGAATTCTTACTTTTATCATAATTCAACGCAGTTACAACACTACCAATCCACAATTAACATGTCCAATCAAGTTAATATCAATATAATACTAACTTATCTATTATCAATCACTCGCTATATTAATGAATCAATTATTCAGTAATTATCTAATTTTAAATTTCTAATATTTGAATTACCTAGATTCTTTATCCTTTTTTAATTAAAACTTCAAATAAATAAAGAGTCAGGGCCTTCCTCAATTTAGAACTAGAGTAGAAGATCTTGTTGGGCTTCTTTCTGTCCGAATAACTGTAGCCTTATATAAAATCAAGGTTTGACTATGAAAATAGATTCGTATAGAAAGATATACGAGACTAGCAAGATGATAATGTCTAATTTTTCGAATCGGTCATCACAACATAATTGAATCTATCCGATCAAGAAACATATATCCAATCAAAAAAAGGCAATAGATTAGAAATTATCAATTATGGGTCTAATGGTAGCTGACAACAGTTGGAAGTGAAATAGACAGGATCGGCTAGGTAGCAGCATCCGATGTTTTGGGCCGGTCTCCTCTGGCCAATCCAACCAGTCAAATCATGATATAAGAATCAGATCATGGTACAAATAATACAATAGAGATTCATAGTGATAGAGTCCGACTGTACTCGACAATTGTCGACTAATGCTAGCGCAACGGGTAGTCGCAGCAACACTAGACCAGGATTCTCTAATGGGGTCAATCTATGTCCATAAAGGAAACATTTGGGACCCTCCGACTGGGTCCAAAGAACCATGTGAAGAGAGAGAAACAAAGGAAGAGAAAATGAAGATAGAGAAAGAAGAGAGAGAGCTCTCTCTTCTTTTCCAAAATAGGAGAGAGTCTGTCTCTCCTTTTTCTCTGCTCAAACTAAGGGGTGGCGTGACCAAGAGTGGTCAAGCTCCGGTGGCGGCGGCCAAGGGAGTTCCTTTGGTTGCAGGATTGTTGGTGATGGTGGCCGGTCGGCCAAAAAGAAGAAAAGAGGAAGAAGATCATCAAAGAACCGATCAAACTGATCCTGAACCATGGCTATCTCCCTAACCAACAGCCACACGTTCTCAGGAGTCCTAGATGGCAGCAAAACCCAGCCGAATCCGGCACTCGGTAGGGCCGAAACTTGGAAGGACGCCCAAACAGGGCATCTTGTTTTGGAAGATATTCCAACGATTTGCCGGTTCAAATCAATGTGGCAGCAGCTACAAAATCAAGAAAATAAAGAGAAGGAGGTGTAGGGCAATAACCTCGGTCCGGTGAAGTGGTCCAGCAAGGAATCTAGAAGAAGATTTGGAGAAGGATCGGAGGCGATTCTTCGACTTATTGTGGACAGTTTTCAACAGAGGAGGAGGATTAAATAAATGAACTCTTTAAAATTCTAGATAAACTCAAATTGCTCTAGGGGTCTCTGACTCCGTCGGAATCGGGAGAGGAAGAAGACTCCCACCAGAGTCTCTCCTCTGCTCGGATCGTGCCACAGCGCAGGAACAACCTACTTTCATTAATTAAGACCACATCAAGAAAGCTAAAAAAAAACATAACTAAACCATATATTTCAGTGGTATAGAGCGAAATCTACATTACATTGTCGAGCTAGCGAGCCATAAGAGGCCAGTGGTGCAAAAGAAGGGGTAGTGTTGCAAAAGACCCATGACTCAAAGATACACTTTGATGATGTTGAAACCCACATATCGGGGGTGCATATGGCATCGTTATTGCTATATGTCAGGCTACATAGATGTCCCATCAATTCCTTGTCAAATTTATGATGCAATATGAAGTTTTATTTTCTTTTATTTATTTTTTTCCCAATAAGGGGTTAAAAATTTCAATTATTAAATTATTTTAAAAAATTAATTATATTTATGCTCCATCACATCTGTTTCTTCTTAAAAGTTATATATATTGATATACAGACTCCATAAAAAAAAAATATTGCTATAAAATTGTGCTAACAAAAAAAAAAATTGCTAGTTGATATAAGTTGTTATAGATTTCTAAAATCATTCTAACATGGTCATGCTAATAAAAAAATAATACAGACAAATATAAAATCATGTGAATAAAGAAAAATAGTATTGATTGATATAGATAGTTACATGATCTCTAAAATTACGCTGACACCAGTAACCTTTTTTGTATATTAAAGAGTAGGCTAAAAAATAATTTTTTACACCTTGGCATATTTTTTTATTAAAAAAATATGAAAAAAAATAAAGAACTAAACTCAACTAAATCTTCCAAAGCTACAGCACTACCATGTCCAAACGATCCCGGCAACCACTAAATAAGAAAAAATCCTATCATTTTTTCTGCAACGACTTGATCGATGCCCGTATCAGTGTCTTCTCTCTAGAAGTAAAATGTCGGATCCTAAGTTTCAATAAGCCTATGTTTGAAGCAAAGTTGCAAACATTTAATTCATCTACGTTTGGTAGATGAGTGAGGGTCCACAATCTCAAGATATTATTCACACAGAGGGACCATTGGGGACGTTCCTTTCTCTCTCTCTCTCTCAAATTCTCTTTCACGAGAATATTGTTTCTGGTAGCAAGCCGCGACAAATTTTTCACTTTATCAGGCACCAAGATCAAGTAACATGCAGTAGAAACACTCATGAAACTTCAAAGACAAATCCATCTCCATGAAGATTCGCAAGGGGAATACAAAGGAGAGCAATGCGAAAGAATCTCTCAAGGAATCTGTTATGGACTCATCAATGGATCTTCTGAATCATATCAATAAAAAACGAGTACCTCTCTCTTAGGCGACATTTCGAGAAACTACTGCTTTCTGAACCAAGGGATCTTATCGACCCGCCTATCCTTTCGACGTCTGATAAAAAATTCATTCCTCATATAAATTTTTTTCATCCAGATACGAAAAGCTACGTTTTGTCTTCGCAATGTTACGGCGCAGTAGAGAGACTATTGCATTTGCTTCAAATGCAGAGCCACACAAAAAACTTCTTCCATACTATTTTGTCGCACATTCTTTGTCTAGGAATCTTGCTAGCTATACGGGGGCATGCAGCTTCTTTTTAAAATGTCTATTCTTGACACACCCTCCAGAAAAAAGATTGCAAATATATAAATTATTGCACCAGGTTGTAAGGCACATAAAAATCATGTTGCATAGGGCCTCCCTTGGAAAGCATACGTGACAGGAGCGTACTGGGGTTGTTCCCACGAGCATTTTGCCATGGAGCATCGCGTTTAAGCTTTTTTTTGGCAAATCAAGCATACTATTCAAATGCAGTATCCAAGCAGGACGGTGCTACTGTTACATCAATGGCTGCCACACCGGCTGGCTCTTTCAAGGAGCGAAACTATCATCTCTCTCTCCCTACTCCTGAAGCCTCAGGTGGGAATGCATTCTCGGACAAATTAACTCACCATGCCTTCTGTATCATTAGCCACTGGGTTCATATTAATTTGCAGGCTTGCAAGATTCATCTTCATCTAATAGTAAAAATAAAAGTACATATGCAAAAATAAAAGTAAAAAAGAATAAAATAGTAAAATAAGTATTTTACGAGGGAATATATATGTAAATATTAATTTTGAAAAAGTATTTATATAAAATAAAAAATTCCATATTTAAAAGAGTATTCATGTCAAAAAAAAAAAAAACAGTAACACCTCAAAACCTAACCTTTTTTGGGCAAAGGTTTATAATATGAGTTTTTACCACCGAGGGATGTGACCGAAAGGATGGCTTGGTTGGCTACAAAAGTGGTGCCTCCCATGTTGTCCAAGAGGTTGGCGCGACGTCAACTTTAACCATTCCAAATTTGGCGACAATCATCTACGGGCGCCTTGGGTCATCTTTTCTTTAAAGTTTGGTGGCTTAAAATTTGGATGGAAAGAGATGATTTGGAGCTAATTTTTTATTTTTAAGTTGATCTTTTCAGTACTAAATTTCTATTGTAGATCATGTGGCAAAAAGCAATTGCTACAATTCGTGGAGTTGGTGCAATAGATGTCGTGTCAAACACCGAATCTCTTGTGCCATGTGGCATGCCAGCTTGGAGAGCACTTTTAGCAGTACTTGGGTTGCATCTTTCATGCAAAAAAAAAAAAGAAAAAAAAAAGAAACAAGATTTTCCGTCCTCCGCATGGATCCAGCGTTGGACCGTATAATGGCTGCTTTAGACCTATACAAACAGAGAAATGATGGAGGAAATTTGGAGTGCTTTGAGATGAGTGCGTGGCACCATGCAACAATCGACCAAGGTTGAGCCTCGAAGTATTTTTCTTAATTTTAACCAGTGTGGCAAAGAGACCAGCTTTATTGTTCACACAGAGGTCATAGTTAAAGATTCAAGGGGGCGTTTTGGACTATTAATAGTCCAAGTCAGGCGGAGACCACAAGAAATGGACATGTTTAACGTGTTCGTACGTAAGTCTTAAAAATGAAGCAACAAGCTACATGTGAAGTTATTATGACATGGATGCACTAAAGTTTCCTCTTGAAAAGTGCAATGCATCTATATATTTGAAAGCCGTCTGGTGGCACTAGTGCTTTAGTATTCGTGCCTTCTTTTGTACATTTAGTATTCGAACACATTCCTTGCAAGTGGCATGGGTGAGCCAGGAGGCAACACGGCAGAGGGCTCTTTGGAAGACCGCAATGCGGCTCCGTGCACTACAAGAAATTTGGACATTAGTGATATTTTTTTTTGCTATTAGCGATACTTTTAAGCGTCGGTAGAAACCATCCCGACGATTTTCAAAGTGTCGGTATGCTACAGTGGAAAAAACATTTTCCGATGCTTTTAAAAGCGTCGCTAATTTCCGACGCTTTAAAGCATCGCTCTTTAAATCCATTTGTTGTCTGCATCTTCTCCTCCAATCAGAAATACAAACAACCTCCTCGATCGGTACCTTCATTCTATCCGTGCGGAGTGGTTGGGTTTGGCTATATAAACAGTTATTTTTTTTTCAGATCCGCCGATGTGGGACTAAAATAAGGTGGTTTTTTGGATTCCGACGACGCTTTTAACGACGCTTTTAAGCGTTGTTATTTAACGACGCTAAAAAGCGTCGTTAAAAGTGTCGTCAATTACATATTAACTTCGACGACGCTTGTAACCGTCGTCATTAGCCGACGCTTTTAAAAAGCATCGGCAAATGTTGACGGAGAAAAATTTTTGCCGACGCTTGGAATAAGCGTCGGCAAATAAGAGTCGGAAGTTTCCTTTTTTTGTGTAGTGGTGGTTAGTGGCCGGCCGGATCTTGCACATGAAATCGTGGATCCCGGATTTCAACCCTGGATCGGATTTGGTGAAGGCGAACATGGTCTGGATCCAGATACCGAACTTTCCACTCGAATATTGAGGAAAGGACACTGTGTTCAATCACTTCTTCAAATGAAGAACTTTGCTAACTATGTGCCCGACAGGGATGCACCTATAGTGGTGGCCAGGGTGCTAGTCGACCAGGGGAGACGAGTGACCCGGTGGGTAATCCGAAGGAGGGAATCCGATGAATGGTGTTTGGCCTCTTGTTAGCAACGGTGAAGGCCCGGCAACCCAAGGTTGCAAAAGGGGGACATCGGCTTAGGAGGGGCTCTGAGTTGGTGTCGAAGTCATCCAGTCTAGGATCATCATCGTCTCAGCCAAGTTCCCCACAAGGTGAAGGAGGACAGCATCCTAGCACTGCCTTACTGTTCTGCCTTGGGTCAGGACTCGTCATCCCCTGCAGTCCCTCCGGCAGCTTGGTTGGAAGCTTCCGAGACGGAAGGGCCTGATGCTCCCCAAGCAGATTTGCTGGTGGGTGGTGCCACCATTAGTACATTAGGTGAAAAGGAAAAAAATGGCAGTGATCCCTAATGGAGGCCTAGTGTGGATGAATCCTCCCATGAAGCTGTGGTCCGCTAGGTCAGAGGGATTAAGGGTGGAGAGGCAGTTAGTGCAAACAGTGGTAGTAGCTTAGCCCACTTTGAACGAGCCCGTATTGTCATGGCTGAGATGGGGGATGAAGCTCGGAGGTCATCTCTTACCACCGATCAATAAAGATTCTAATGTGGAATTGCCGGGGGGGCTGGTAATCCCTCCTTCTTCACTACTTTCTGAAGACTTGTGCAGTTGCATGCCCCTAAGTTGTGCATTTTGTTAAAGACGCATCTATCTAGAAAGAGCTTGACCCAGGTTCAACGCCACTTTCTAGCGTCTTGGGGCTTCTATGGCATTGATTCCCAAGGTCTTGTAGGGGTATTGTTGTAGCTTGGAGGAGAGGTGTTGCTAGGGTGGATGTGTTCCACAAGTTTATCCAACATGTTATTATTGTGATTTCTGAATCCAATGATAATCTTTGGCTCTTATCTAGAGTTTATGCGAGTATTGACTATAGTTAGTACCCTGTGTTCTGAAAGAAGGTCTCTAACCTAATTGAGCAAGGCATCCCCTCGATGGTGGTGGGCGACTTAAGCTGCATTAATGGTCTTCAGGGGCAAAGAGGAGGTAGGCCTTACACTGATAAGCTTAAGTTCCAGAAGTTTCAGGAGTTCATCGGGCTAAACAATCTGCTTAATTTGGTCTTCTCGGGATTGAGGTTTACTAAGTAAAACAATCGTCTAGGTGGAGCCAGAGTATGGAAGAGGATTGACAGGATTTTCATTATAGCTGGATGGATGCAACAATTCTCCAACTACTAGGTTTGCCACCTTCCACAAATTGCATATGACCATTGTCTACTACTTATTAGTATGGAGACCAGCCTTGATTATCGAAGCCCCTTCTTGTTTGAGAAGTTTTGGGACTTTTACCCCCAATCTTAGAATATTGTTCACGGTGGTGCTATATACCAGGTGACACATAGATTGGAGCTTGCCAAGCGTAGACTTTGGAGGCGGAATTGGCGGAAGATTGGCAACATATCCAGAAGGATGGATGACATTGAAGCTACTATTGCCACGCTCTAGGTGAAGGAGGATTAGAATGGCGGGCTTTTGTTGACCTAGTTGGTCGAGCCCGGGGGTGCCTGTCCATGCATCATTCCTTACTTCAGCAGTAGGAGATTTTGTGGTGGCAAAAATCAAGAGTGTACTGCATCAAAGGAGGGGGCAAAAATATTAGATTCTTCTACTAGTCCACGATCATCTAGAGGCAAAAGGGCCAGATTCGATCTCTGCATAGTAGTGGCGGTTAGTGGATCGACAAGGACGAGGAGATTAGCTAGAAGAAATTTCACTTCTTCAGAGCTAAATGGATGACCGCCTTGGAGGGAGTCTCTTTCTCCTTTCCACCACCTGATGAGTTGGTTTCAACCACCGAGAATGCCTCTTTGATTAGGGAGGTATCGTCGGAGGAGGTGCGCAAAGCTTTTTAGACTATGACGGAGGATAAAGCTCCCAATCAAGATGGGTTCCCTCCTTTCTTCTTTAGTAGATTCTGGGGCATCATTCATCATGAGTTGGTGCCTACCATCTAATAGTTTTTCAGTACTGGAAGGATGCCGGAGGCTTGGAAGAGGACCTTTATCATCTTGATCCCCAGAAGATGGGACGCTTCTAAGACCGTTCATTATAGATCGATCAATGTGTTCTCTACTCTCTATAAGACTATTTCCAAGATCTTGATATGTATGGTGAAGCCGATCCTCCCCTGTATGATTTTCCTGAAGAAGGGGGCATTTATTGAGGGATGCAGCATTTCAGATAATCTTCTTATTGCCTAAGATTTTATGTTTGACTTAATGAGTCGCCGGTCTGCCGGAGTCTTATGGCTATCACGCTTATTATGGAGAGAGCCTATGACCGCATGAGTTGGGACTTTCTTTGGCGCTCCTTGGAAGACTTTGGCTTCCATGGTGTATGGATCAATTGGGTTCGTGGCTACGTGTGCTTACCTTTTTTCGTTATCCTGGTCAACGACATGCAAATAGATTTCTTTCATTCTACTGTTGGTCTGTGCCATGGGTGTCCGTCTTCCCCTACCTCTTCATCATCGGTGCTGATGCTCACTCTAGAGCATTGCAGGTGGCGACCTTAGACCTAGCCTTAGCCCCCTATTGCTTGGCCCAAGGACCTAACTGATTTCACACTTGCTTTTTGCAGATGACTGTCTCCTATTATGTTGAACCTCCATTTAAAATGCCTTAGGCTTTAGGAGGATCCTCAAGGGTTACTGTGCTACTTCAGGTCAAAAGGTGAACCTCATCAAGTTAGCCTTCACATTCAGTCCCAAAACCAAACTGCAATTAAAATTGGCAATCAATGGATGCTGGGGGTTGTGAAGTAGAATGATCCGTGGAACTACCTTGGTGTGCTGCTAACTGGGCGTAGGCTTCGGAGAACCAATTATGTAGCAGTCGTGCAGAGTGTGCGGGAGCGCTTGGAGGGGTGGCAATCTAGATACCAGTCAATGATGGGTAGAATGACCGTGGTCAGATTTGTCCTCAATTCCATGCCTATTTGCCTCCTCTTTAACACCATACTATTGAAGACCCTACTGGCGCTGCTTGGGTAGATATTTTGGAGCTTCATGTGGGGATCTCATAGGGTGGGGTGCATCTAGTGGCTTGGGGTTCGGTCTGTCCGCCTCTTATGGAGGTTTGGATATTCGGTCACTGTATGTTGGAAGAGAGGCCATGATTACTACACATGCTGCGAGGTTTCTACTTGAGCTAGAGAGCCTTTGGAGCTTAGTGATGAGGGCCAAGTATGGCTTACGGACCCTTGATGTTGGCAGACGAGCTAGATGGAGTTGCTTGTTCATCTGGAGAGAGGTTTGCGCCCATGCACTAGAGGTCTCCTCTTGCATTAGATGGCTGATTGGTGATGGCCGATTAGTGGACGTGATGGATGATGCCCAGCTCTCCGACCTTCCTTTGAGGAGCTGGCCGACTATGGCTTGCGCGGATGCAGTGACTAGTTTGTAATATGCTTCAGCTTGAGGATGGGAGTTGGAATACAGAGCTGGTGGCTCGTCTCTTCGATGAGCGACTAGCTGAGAGGGTGTTCTCTATCTCAATTTCTTCCCATGGTATTCCTGACATGAGAGTTTGGAGGTCTTCTTGTAGTCCGAAGGTGAAAGCAAGGGACCTCTACAATTTGTATAGGGGAGACGCGCCCTGGAGGATGGATAGGGCATGGATGTGAAGGCTTGGTGTTCACCCCAAGGTTAGCCTTTTCATTTTGAAGGTGGCTTGGGGTCGTCTTCCCACTAGGGGGTATTCAGTGACCAAGGGATGACCATTCCTTTGACATGCATTTTTTATGATGATATGGTAGAGATTGTGGATTATGTTCTTTTCCATTGCCAGAGGGTCTTTTATGTGTGGAGACTCATTGGCCAGGCCACAAACTTCAGCTACGCCAGCCCTGACCTTCCTCGAGTCTCTATAGGGCAATATCAGCAGTGTGCGGTCCAAACAGTCGGGCATCAAGGCCTCTTATATCACCTACTGCATCTAATTGATCAGCAACACCTATATCTTTGAGCGAGTTAGACAGTTGGCTAGGCCCGTGTTGGAGAGAACCATGACTCAGGCGGCTGAGATTTTTCATCCTACCTCTATTGGAGTGACGGCGACAACTTGGGACACCTGAGACTCCTACTCCGCTCTTGCATCGATATGGTTAGTTACCTTTATATGGGAGCCCCCATCTTTGATTTTTCTCAAAGTCAACTTTCATGGTAGTGCATTCGACGAAGGCAACAGAGGAGGGGTCGACTTTGTTATCCAAGGTCTGCTCGATGCTGGTAGCTGCCGGTGGAATTGAGAGCAGTTTGTGAAGGCATTATCTATGCTAAGTGGTTCTTGAGGGCCGACAACATTGCAGTTGAGGGTGACTCGGCCACTATGGTCTGTTGGATCTAAGGCCAGGCAAAGTCGACAGTCTCATGCCTGCTTTTGGTCAATATTTGGAGAACTTATAGGAGTGTACTTCTTTTGTAGCCTGACACACCTACCCTGAGGCGAATAGTGCGGCGGATTTAGTTGTCTTCAATGTTGTGGATCGCTCAGGAGAGGTTTTTTGGATCAATTCGTTAGTTCTTCCAATCGCGCTTTATGACATTTTATTTTTTGATCTTTTTGGATGTAGAGAATTACGATGAAGCCTCCAACTCATCTCAGCTAAGAAACAACCTGAACCTCATGGAGGAGACAAGGGAGGCTGCCGGAGTCCGCATGGCAAGATACCAATGGAAAGCGGCACAATATTACAACTCTAGGGTGAAAGTCAAGCTCTTCAAGGTGGAGGATCTCGTCCTGAGGAAAGCTGAAGCTTCTTAACTTACTGAACAAGGAAAGCTTGCCCCAAACTGGGAGGGGCCGTACCGAGTTGCTCGAGTCTAGCGGCCCGGAGCATACAAGTTGGAGTCCCTCGAATGGGACTCCCATTCCCCGAAGTGGAAACTCCGAAAATCTCCGGATATATTACCAGTAGATCCCCCAGGGGTCTCCGATGTTTGAGAACATAATTAACACTTCTCCACATGTTAATTTACTTACAGCTCTTCTCCAATTATTCAATACTTCTCCTAACGATAATCTAATTGCGAACTTCAGGATGCCCGGCCAAGTCCGGATGCCCGACCAAGTTCGGATGCCCCAACTGAGTTCGAGATGCTCCGTCTCGACAACTTCGAGTTCAATCTCCATCTCCGACAAGCCCCCAACCAAGTTCGGGATGCCCCGCTGCGTCGACTGCGAGCCCCCGGCTCCCTCGGCCTCGGAAAGCATCGCAGAGTCGACCGCGAGCCTCCGGCCCCCTCGACCTCGCGCATGATCCTCCGACCAAGTTCGGAATGCTCCGATGCGTCGACCGCGAGCCCCCGGCTCCCTCAGCCTCGGAAATCATCGCAGAGTCGACCGCGAGCCCCCAGCTTTCTCGACCTCGCGCAGGATACCCCGACCAAGTTCGGGATGCCTCGCTGCGTCGACCACGAGCCCCTGGCTCCCTCAGCCTTGGAAAGCATCGCAGAGTCGACCGCGAGCTTCGGCTCCCTCGACCTCGCGCATGATCCTCCGACCAAGTTCGGGATGCCCCGCTGCGTCGACCGTGAGCCCCTGGCTCCTTCGGCCTCCGGAAGCATTGCAGAGTCGACCGCTAGCCCCCAGCTTTCTCAACCTCGCGCATGATCCTCCGATCAAGTTCGGGATGCCTCGCTGCGTCGACCGCGAGCCCTCGGCTCCCTCGGCCTCGGAAAGAATCGCAGAGTCGACCGCGAGCCCCCGGCTCCCTCGACCTCGTGCATGATCCCCCGACTAGCTGCATCGACCGTGAGCCACGTCTTTCTCGACCTCGGGATGCCCTGCTGCATCGACCGCGAGCCACATCTTCCTTGACCTCGGGATGCCCTGCTGCATCGACCGCGAGCTAAGTCTCCCTCGACCTCGGGAAGCACTATTGGGCACTGCTGAGTCGACAACGAGCCAAGTCTTCCTCGATCTCGGGGCGACATCTCCGCGACCTTTTGATGACATTCAGCGTCCCCCGACAACGTGCCTCGAGCTGAGTGGAGGCACCTTGCTGAGCCGACCACGGGTCGTTGAAGTTGACCTTGGAGCAGAGTTGCTTAGCTCAGCTCGGGCAACCCATCCTGAGACACTTAACTTCAACTGCAAGAGAGGTACACCCTACTCGGCACGAATATCTCTCTATACTTACTTGGTTATATTGCAGAAGGATCAACGGACGAGGTCGACCTCCCATATGTGTCTCCGATAAAGCCCCGACCAGGTTCGGGATCCCCCGACCAGGTCTGGGATCCCCCGATCAAGGTCGGGATGCTTTGCTGAACCAACCACGAGCCGAGTCTCAATCAATCTCGGGAGGCATCGTAGAGTCGACCACGAGCCCAGGCTCCCTTGACCTCGCGCGCGATCTTCCGACCAAGTTCGGGATGTCCCGACCGAGCTCGGAATGCTCTGCACCACCAATCTCCAGCTCGATCTCCGCCTACTTCAAATCTCTCCAAACAAAGGCCCGACCTAGTTCGAGACGGCCTGCAACAACGACCTCGAGCTCTGCCCGATGATGTCCCGGCCGGGCTCGGGGATGCCAAGTCACTGGCCGCGGACTCAAGTTCCGCCTGATGACCCCGACCGAATTCGAGGTCAGAGAGCATGAAAGCCCCGACAGCAGCTCAACCTCGGCCTATGCTGCCATTGAGCCCGAACTCAAAATTTTAACGAGGCTCTGCCGAAAGCCGAGCCCAAAGACTTGGCAAAATTTTTTCGGAAGAGGAGCCTAAAGGCCTAACGGGACTTCTTCGAAGCCCGAGCTCGAAGACTCGACGAGTTCTTCTAAAGTTTAGGCCTAGAGCCTTAGCATAATTCCTGTGGGGGCTGAGCCTAAAGACTTAGTGAAGTCTATCGGAGCCCAAATCTAAAGACTCAGCCGAGCTCGAAGACTTGGTAAAATTCGCCAAACAGGAGTTCAACACAAACAGCCGGGGTAAGATTTCATCCATTATGCAAATGAAAACAAACACAGATTATTTGGACCCGCGAGAGGTTCTGCATTATGCTGGGTTTCAATCTCAGTACACACAGAGGTTAAGGCCTCTAGCACAGCAAAATTTGGAAAGAAGACATTTCATTGATAAAAGCTCGAAGGCTAAGTACAAAATTAGGCCGCAGAGGCCTACCTCATTTACAGAAAAAAAGAGAAGAAGGGAAGAAGCAAAGCCCTAGGGCATCTCGGAGGTTGCAGTGGCCTCGGCGTCAGCCTCAAGGTCGTCCATGACGATCCCGGGGTCATCCACTGGCCCATCTCCGCGAGACTCTGCAGCCTCCTCGGACAGGGCCTCACCAACAGCCTCGGGCACTTCTTCGGGGGCGTTCTTGGTAACTTCTCTGGGGAGAACTTTTCGAGTGGTCTACTCGGTCGCTTCGGCTTCGGCCTCGACGGTCTCCCATTCGGGCTCGGAGCTTGCAGGCATGTTGCCGGTTGCGCCGCCATCCGCTGGACCCTCGGGCTCGCCCTCATCCTCGGTCATCCCCATGTCGGGTTGAAGACCAGTGAGATCGAATTGGGGGCAGATCCGCCGCATCTGCCTCCAGAAGTCTTCGACGCCGCGGATGAGCCCGTCCACGGCCTATTCCTCCATCAAATTGCGGAACTCTTCCGACTTTCGGAAGAGTTGCACCGCATTTTGGGCTTGCTCCAGAGCCCTCTTCTCTCGAGCCTCCAGTTGCCCGATCTTCAACCGGGTGACCCCCGCCTCGTGCTGATGACCGGCGATTGCGGAGCGGGCTTCGACCAGATGCGCCTCGGAGGCGCACAGCTCCGATCTTGCCAAAGCATACGAGGCCTTCTCCTCTTTGAGCTGCTCGACCGCCGATCGCCGCTTGGCCTCGGCAGCCTCCATCCTCACGACGACCTCCTTTCGCGAGGCCTCGGCCTCGCTGAGCCTCCTCTTTGCCTCCTCCAGCAGTCTTTGGCTCCTCCGAGCTTTGTCCTGATAGTTAGCCACCACGGAGACCAACAGATCGACTTCGTGGAGATGCTATAAAAAGGGAAGAAAGGGATAAGCAAAGGCCTAGAGTTCGAAAGACTAAAAAAGTTAAGGCATGAAGCCGACTTACCCGGATGGCGGAGTAGTAGGTTTGATCCACAAGACCACCAAGGTCGGCAGCCTCAAACTCCGCTCGGTCAACCGGAAGTAGCACGTAGTGGAACACCTAGCGCACAATTTGGGCGTCGTGGAGGGCCGAGTCATCCTCATAGACTACCCATTTCGAGCAGAAGGGCCTTCTCTCCGGGCGAGCTTCGGCCCTTGAAGAGCTCGGGAGGCTGGGTCTCGCCGAGCTCGGCAATGATGAGCTCGAAACTCTGAGACCGCTGCCCGGCTCAGGGTCCGAGCACCGCATGCGGAAGACTTGGCTTTTCGGTCGATGGGAAATGGGAGACGGGCAAGCAAGGGCTGCAAAGCCCGAAGCCCTGGCCTCAAAGCCCGTCGCCTCAGTGGGAGCAGCAGTCGTGGCTGACCTTGCCTTCTTCCTGGGCTCGAGTGGGGCCCCACCAGCCTCGGCTGCCCTCTTCCTGTACCGGGCATAAAGAGCTGAGTCGCTGGTCACCATCTTTGAAATATCTGAAGGAGAAAGACCCAAATGTCAGGCCGTCACCAAAGAATTATGGTAAAGAAGAAATAAAGCAAGTAAAACAAAAGGCAACAAAACAGAAGAGGAGCAATGCAACTGCTCTTACCCCAGGGGCGCGCCGAGCTCAGGCCGACGTTCACCAAAGCTTCCTCGCTCAGGAGGTCGTTTAGAAGAATATTCTCCTCGAGGCTGTGAAGAGCATCGAGGATCTTCTGCTCGCTCTCTAAAAGTCTGGGGAGCTTTTTGGCGGCCTTGAGACGGGGATGCCCCCACGTTGGGTCAAATCCCCACGTACGCTCGGAGGAAAGAAAGAAAAATTTCTTCTTCCACCCCCGAATGGAGGAAGGAGCAGCTCGGAAGAACGGCCTATCGCCCCGAAGGGCGAGGTAGAGCCATTCCCTGTCCGCCGGGTTGGACTTCAATATAAAACACTGGCGGAAGACATTAACCGAGATCGGTATCCCGTGCGCAAGGCAAAGGGATAAAAAACCGACAATGATCCTCCACGAGCTCGGAGCGAGCTGCGCTGGGATGAGTTGGTACGCCGCCAGAAGCTCGTTCACGAACCCATGCAAGAGGAATCGCAGGCCGGCCCAGAGTGTCTCTACATACACCCCGATCCGGCCTGGAGGAGGTCTCGTCACCCGGTCTTCCGACCCTGCAGGCTCAAGACGAAACCCGCATGGAGGAAAAAACTAGCCGCGGATCAACTCCAACTCTTCCTCGGTCAAATCGTACCTAACTTCGTCCGGGTCGTGACCCATCCCGAAAAATGAAAAGAAAAGGGAGAAAAACAGGAAAACAAAAGCCCTCCGAGCGAACGTGGACAAAAGACCTGCTGCGGATTCCACCAGGGACACTGACGGCCAAAAAAAAAGGACGGTCACCGAAAATCATCTTGGAACACCACCGAGAGGGCTAAACTGCAGCTGGAAGAAGAAGGGGAGAAAAAATGGAAGAAGGAAAGAACAATAGTTGCGACGGCCAAATAGAAACTTTTAGGGCTAGGTCAGGGGTTTATATAGACCCCCCTGATGGCCCAGATTGACAGAGCCAAACCCCGCTCTCCGTCCAGATCTTGCCACCTGTCAGCCTCGAAAACTAAAGCGGTATATCCACCTGGATCGACGCTTTAAAAGCAGAATCGAAGCGGCGTCTCGTCGAATCATGGAGCCTCATCATGAGCCCGTGGCACAGAGCGACCTCGAAAAGCAAAAGGGCGTCACCTCGTCCCCTCGGGCCCCCATTAAAAGCGCCCCAGAGCGCACGGATTGGTGGAGCAATTTAAAGCTGCCTGGCCCCACCAGCATAATAAAGGCAACTACTTCCTTCGCCCGAGCTCGTAAGCGGCTTGAACTCGGAAGTCGGGGGTAGTGTTGGAGAAAAAAATGAATTTTCTCGAAACACGTGAACGCATCGCCGGCACGTGATGACAGGCGCCCCCGCAGCAACCCTCAGATGCGCCCGGCCACAAGGCGCCCGACCTTGGATGCGCTCGATCTCCAGGCGCTCGACCTCCAGGCGCCCGACCTCGGCATCCCCGACCTCAGAGCTCGTAGCCCTGCGGCCTTGCGACCCCTGGTCTCGGTCAAGCCAACCCGATCGACCTCAACCCCGAAGAAGACCCGGTCAAAGGACGGAGCAAACTCCTTCACTCCGTCGAAAACCAAGCCCCTCTCCTCATCCGGGACCTAATCTCGTGATCTCCGCCTGAATGATTGTCAACAATTAATGCGCGTGGCCTCCACATATCTCCGGCTTACTCAACAATTAATGCGTATGGCCTTCACGGATCTCCGGCTTACTCAAAATCTCAGGCCCTCTACGGCAACCAGTTAACTCACTCAACTACGTCCGGTCACCCACAACAGCTCATCGGCTCCAGTCTAGCCCTCCACAGCAATGCATTAATTCACATGATCGTGCTCAATCATGACGGTGTTGAAAAAAAAAAACTTAAATGCGCACGCGGCCAAAATCTCGGGCCGCGTGCGCGTTTGAGAAAAAGGTAACGCCCAGCGGGCGTTACGCATTTGAAAACGGACGCGTTTGAAAACGCGTCCGCAAATGACCAAACGGCCCCTGTAAAAACCCCTATTTAAACCCCTTGATTTCATCTCTTTGTAAGCACGAAAAATTTCAGAAAAATAGTGGAAAAATTCTGAAAAAATTCTTCTCCCTCTTAGCCACTTCCAAATTTTATTTTTACATTTTTATTCAGTTTATTTAGTTCTTTTCATTCCGTTCTTTGCTGGATCTGCAAGTTTGATCGGGTTCGCTTTGACTTCTTCCGAGACGTGCCGAAGAAGAGGTTGTAGGGTCGTCGTATCTCCGAGAAGGATTGCCGGATGACCCGTACGTGGGGGCAAATACTTCTTTGGGACAGCGTCTACGCGCTTCGACCTGCTTTCAATCAGGCTACTTTCTTCTACCTTTATTTTTAATTTAATATTAGTAGATTGGTAGGATTTGAAATTCTATGATATAAACTTATTAAATGCATAGATTTACTTTGTGCTAGAATAGATTTATTTTGTATTAAAATAGAATTATTTGGATGCCGAATGATATGCATGTATATTATTTCCTTTAAGATTTTTTTATTAATTGAATTTATAGATTTATTTATTTAGTTAGGAGATATATTGCTAACAATCCAAAGAAGTATTTATTTTTGTTAGTAATATATAATTAATTAAATTCTTTATTACAATTGTGGCATATTAGATTTTAATTGCAATAATTGTTTTTGCTAGCACATCATCAATAATAAATTATTCTAAAGAGTTAATAATTTGGTTAACCTCCAAGAGGTTTATTATACCTCCATTTGGACTTCTCAAGGAGTAATTTCCAGATCCCATTCAAACGGGAAATTCGGAAATTGGTTGATACATAATAGTTAATCTATTGAATTGACTTATTAGATCTCAATAAATTATTCTAATAAAGGAATAAATATTTTAATTCGCTGAATTGACATTTTAGATCTTAATTACAATAATTGATTTGCCATAAAATTAGTAATCAATTATTTCAATAAGGCAATAATTCAAATCTAACATATAATTCATTAAATTGATATTTTAGATCTCAATTAAAATAATTGATTTGCTACTACTAAATTAGTAATCAATCATTGCTAATTCGGAAAATTCAAACGAAAAATTTTGAAATTAGTTAATCCACAATATCTAATTTAAATTTGCATTTAGGTTATTTTAAATATTGAATTTGTGTGATTTCTAGTGATTATATCCACTAACTAATAGTGTCTAAGAAAAGCTTGTCAAAAAGGCATACGTGCCTAAGAAAGGCTGGTACTTAAGTGAGCCTAGTGCTCCACCACCAATCTGGAGCTGATCTGGCTATTAGTTTTTTGGATATATCAATTAGACATCCAAAGTTCAATATAAATATTACTGCAATCTTTTGACATAGATTTTTTTGATTTCAATCAGGTTTCTGTCACTATTCTGTAACCCTGATCCTATGGCCTCAAACACTAGTGACCATCTTAGTGCCAAACCTGAAAAATTTGATGGCCATAACTTTAGGAGGTGGCAGAACCAAATGCGGTTCTGGCTCACCACATTAGGGTTAATCTCAGCCATAGGTGAAAGTACGATCGAAGTTGATAACGGGTCCAACCCAACTACCTCTTCCAACACTGAACATTCTGCCTCCACTAGCACACCCTCTAGGACACCTGATGAGATAGATTATCATTGTATCCATAGAATTCTAGGTGCTCTTTCTGAGAGGCTGTATGATATCTATTACACAGCCAAGAGTGCCAAAGAACTCTGGGACACCCTAGATAGCAAATATGGTCTTGATGATGCTGGGGTAAAGAGGTTCAAGGCCTCCGATTTCAATAAGTTTAGGATGGTGGACTCAAAGCCTATGAATGACCAAATTCATGAATTTGAAACCCTGATCCACCAGCTTAGGGCTAATGGAACCAATTTGGATGAATCATTCCAGGTAGCCTGTTTGATAGATAAACTACCTACTTCCTGGTCTGATTTTGCTAAGACCCTGAGCCATACCCAAGGAATTCTCACCCTAACCCAAGTCTTAAACTCCATTAGGATTGAAGAGCAGCATAGGCTCAGAAATAATACCTCTACTGGATCTAAAAATAATGCATATAATGTAGAAGCTCCTCCTAAGAAAAATCAGAACCGACCCTTCCGTAAGAATTTCAAGAAGAAACCCTACAACCCTAGAAACCCTAACCACCACTACAATGGGAAGCCTATTCAATCCCAGGAGCAGAAGAAGAAGAAAGAGGAAGGTGGTGCTCGTTTCTGTTATGTGTGTGGTCGGACCAACCATTTGTCTCCACAGTGCTTCTATAAGAAGACTGCACCTCTTCAATCTAAGAAGAAGGGTCCACACACATCCAGTGCTCAAGTCAACATGGTGACTTCCGGCGCTGGCTCCTCTGAGACAGCTTTCAGGTCTGTTTCCTTCACTCCTGAAGTTAACATGACTTTACAAGCACTAGATTGGTGGATTGATACCGGAGCTGGTATTCATATTTGTTCGGATCGTTCCTGGTTTTCTTCTTACCAGATCTCAAGTGGAGGAGCTGTGATCATGGCAAACAGCTCGGAGGCACGTGTGTTAGGAGTAGGACGTGTGGACTTAAAGCTTACCTCTGGAAAAGTCCTGTCACTGCACGGCGTCCAACATGTTCCAGTTGTTAGGAGAAACCTCATTAGTGGTTCTTTGCTTGTCCAGCAAGGCTTTCGTCTTGTCTTTGAGTCCAATAAGGTTGTAATTTCTCATGGTGTTATGTTTATTGGAAAAGGATTCCTTAGTGAAGGATTGTTCAAATTGAATGTAATAGCTCCTTCAATAAATGAAAATCCTTTGATTATGAATATAGAGCCTCCTTCTATTTGGCATGGTAGATTAGGTCATGTAAATTATAATTCAATTAAGCAACTTATGAACCTAAATCTAATACCAAAAAGTGATCTCAAGAACCATGAGAAATGTCAAACTTGTGTAGAAGCCAAACTCCCTAGGAAGCCTTTTAAATCTGTTAATAGGGATTCTGATCTATTAGAGTTGATTCATAGTGATGTTTGTGACTCTGGTAGAACTTCTAGGGGAGGTAACAGATACTTTGTAACATTTATAGATGATCTATCGAAGTTCTGTTACATCTACCTAATTAAAACCAAGGATGAGGTGCTCAGCAAATTTAAAATTTTTAAGATTGAAGCTGAGAACCAACAGGAAAAGAAAATTAAAATTCTTAGATCAGATCGGGGAGGTGAATATACATCAAATGACATAACTCAATTCTGTGAAGATCATGGAATCATTCATGAAGTGACTGCACCCTATTCTCCCCAATCAAATGGAGTAGCAGAAAGGAAGAATAGGACTTTAATGGATATGGTGAACTCCATGCTTATAAGCTCAGGAGTACCAGAAAATTTGTGGGGGGAAGCTCTTGTTTCAGCCTGTTATATCCTTAATAGAATTTCCTCTAAAAATAATGATCTAACCCCATATGAAGTTTGGAAACATAGAAAACCTAATCTTAGCTATTTAAAAGTGTGGGGGTGCTTGGCAAAAGTAAAAATACCTGATTTTAAGAGAAAGAAAATAGGCCCTAAAACAGTGGATGCCATATTCATAGGTTATGCAGCCAATAGTAATGCCAATAGATTTCTGGTAATAAGTTCAGAAATAAATGATATTAGTAACAACACTATCATAGAAGCCAGAGATGCAACATATTTTGAAGACACCTTTCCACTTAAGACTAGAGTAGATAGCGGTATAGCTAGTAGCTCTAGTAGAATAAGGACAAGAATAATAGAAGTAGAAGCAGAACCTAGGAGGAGTAAAAGATCCAGGATAGAGAAAACATTTGGAGATGATTTTTATACCTTCCTAATAGAAGACTCTCCAACTACCTTTGAGGACGCAATGAAATCTTTGGATTCACCTTTTTGGAGAGAAGCTGTGGACAATGAGATGCAATCAATTATCCAAAACCATACTTGGGAATTGACTGATCTTCCTCCTGGTTGTAAAACAATAGGATGCAAATGGATCTTTAAGAAGAAACTTAGGCCTGATGGCTCTGTAGATAAATTTAAGGCTAGATTAGTTGCCAAGGGCTTTACTCAGAGACCTGGGGTAGATTTCTTTGATGTTTATGCACCTGTAGCTAGGATAACTACTATTAGGGTCCTTATAGCATTAGCCTCCATTCATAGATTAGTGATTCATCAGATGGATGTTAAGACAGCTTTTCTAAATGGAGACTTAAATGAAGAAATTTATATGGACCAACCAGAGGGATTTAAAACCCCAGGCCAAGAAAATAAAGTTTGCAGACTAGTCAGATCTCTTTATGGTCTTAAACAAGCACCTAAGCAATGGCATTTGAAATTTGATGAAACCATAATGACATTTGGATTTGAAATCAATAGCACAGACGAATGTGTATATCATAAGAGAGTTGGACACAAATTTGTGATCTTGTGCCTTTATGTAGATGATATACTGATCTTTGGGACAGATCTTCAGATAATTGATGAAGTAAAACAATTTTTAAGTCATAAGTTTGATATGAAAGACTTGGGACAAGCTGACTTAATTTTAAATACCAAAATAATTAGAAGTGCAAATGGAATTGAGTTATCCCAAAGTCATTATGTTGACAAGATACTCAATAAATTTAATTATTCGGATTGTCAGCCTGTCTCTACTCCCTTTGATCCCTCTACACATCTTAAGAAGAACTTAGGAACTCCTATCCTTCAAAGCCTATATGCTCAAATCATAGGCTCACTAGGATTCCTAACAAACTACACTAGGCCAGACATAGCATATGCTGTAAATAGACTTAGTAGATATACTGTTAATCCAAATAGAGATCATTGGACAGCATTAGAGAGAATTCTTAGGTATCTTAAGGGTACCAAGTCCTATAGTTTGCACTTTAGTGGGTTTCCTGCTGTTCTAGAAGGCTATAGTGATGCCAACTGGATCAGCGATACCTTAGATGTTAAATCCACCACAGGATACGTCTTTCTCCTAGGAGGTGCTGCTGTGTCTTGGAAATCCACCAAACAAACCTTAATATCTAGGAGTACCATGGAGTCTGAACTGATAGCTTTAGACACTACTAGCACTGAGGCTGAGTGGCTCAGAGATCTACTTATAGACCTTCCTGTAGATGAGTCACCTTTACCACCTGTCTCCTTACATTGTGACTGTAAATCTGCAATAGATAAGTGCAACCAAGAAAATGCCAATGTAAAAATGAACAGGCACTTAAAAGTACGTCATAAATCATTGAGATATAAATTGAAAAATAATGTTATTGCCTTGAATTTTGTAAAATCAGAAAATAATTTGGCTGATCAGCTTACAAAAGGTTTATCTAGAACAGTGGTTCTAGAGTCGTCGAGGGGGATGGGGCTTAGCCCATAAAGATAGATCACCATGGTGGGAACCCAACCTTAAAAGGTTCAATGGGTAGAAACAAACCGGAGTGTGACTAAGAGGAGCACTATTTCATGTTTTCCTCATCCCTATGGCGCTAGTGCTCATAAAAGCAAGCGGTAGGATGAGTTCGTTTGTATAACTCTTAATGAGTCCGAGACCCAAGAGGCAGGAGCTTCCTTGCTAGCTTCCTTATTAGGACTCACCTATATGTGCAATCGTGAGGCCGCGATTATGGAAAATGGGCGATTCCCTAAAAAGCACATGATAGATACCTGCGCATGGCCATAATAGCGCAACCCGCTTAGAACCCAGATCGGGCTATATTATGTGTGTTGTTGATTTAATCTGAGCCATGGACCGAGGTTCAAGGTTAAGACCACCTTGGCTCCACAGATGTAATCAATTGTCACTAAGTGAAGGTTCAAACCGAAAGGTACCTACACCTATTACATAATATAAGATATCCAGCATTTTATTTTGATTTTAAAATTATTTAAGTTTTTTTTTTGTGGGGGATTGTTGAAAAAAAAAAACTTAAATGCGCACGCGGCCAAAATCTCGGGCCGCGTGCGCGTTTGAGAAAAAGGTAACGCCCAGCGGGCGTTACGCATTTGAAAACGGACGCGTTTGAAAACGCGTCCGCAAATGACCAAACGGCCCCTGTAAAAACCCCTATTTAAACCCCTTGATTTCATCTCTTTGTAAGCACGAAAAATTTCAGAAAAATAGTGGAAAAATTCTGAAAAAATTCTTCTCCCTCTTAGCCACTTCCAAATTTTATTTTTACATTTTTATTCAGTTTATTTAGTTCTTTTCATTCCGTTCTTTGCTGGATCTGCAAGTTTGATCGGGTTCGCTTTGACTTCTTCCGAGACGTGCCGAAGAAGAGGTTGTAGGGTCGTCGTATCTCCGAGAAGGATTGCCGGATGACCCGTACGTGGGGGCAAATACTTCTTTGGGACAGCGTCTACGCGCTTCGACCTGCTTTCAATCAGGCTACTTTCTTCTACCTTTATTTTTAATTTAATATTAGTAGATTGGTAGGATTTGAAATTCTATGATATAAACTTATTAAATGCATAGATTTACTTTGTGCTAGAATAGATTTATTTTGTATTAAAATAGAATTATTTGGATGCCGAATGATATGCATGTATATTATTTCCTTTAAGATTTTTTTATTAATTGAATTTATAGATTTATTTATTTAGTTAGGAGATATATTGCTAACAGACGGT
The DNA here is from genome assembly GCF_051530095.1 of Phoenix dactylifera. Lineage (NCBI taxonomy): Eukaryota > Viridiplantae > Streptophyta > Magnoliopsida > Arecales > Arecaceae > Phoenix > Phoenix dactylifera. The sequence goes on from NC_143203.1 coordinate 22,801,766, forward strand.
AACTCATTTAATTCGCCCGGTCACATCACATGTAACCCTTTATCCCTCCTATAAAAGAGGAACCTCCTTTTCTTAAAGGGGGATTCTGATTTTTAGACTCCGATATACAACTCATCTCTCCTTCTCCACTAAAGTCCCTCTCTGACTTAAGCATCGGAAGACCGGCTCCGGAAGCCCCGGCCACCGGCGCCTTTTTGCAGGTTCCTCGGAGGAGGCAGCCCGCCGACGTACCACAAGCACCCGAGCTCCTCCTTCTCGGCCAGTGGTCACACTCGGGTCCAATTTCCAGCAACAAATTTGTATGATCCGGCTGTCCTATCCAAAAAAAAAAGAAAAAAAAATGCAATGCATTTTCAACACTTTTCAAAAAGTTTTCTTACAGGGAACTTACTGCACGTTTTTGGGAACTTACCGCACGTTTTTCGGTCGAAGATGCTGGAGCCTTCTCTGTCTATATCTGTGGGTGGGTGTGTTTGAATTGTCAACTTTTAGCTCTTGCTTCTTCTCAAAGAAATTTTAGCTGCTGCTTCTTCCTAAAAAGATTTTAGCCCTTGGTGTTTCCATGTACTAACTTGTCTAAGATCTTCAATGGCTCCACCTTATGGCATAACTCCACTAGTTGCTTTAGAAAAAGTTTCTGGAGCTCATAAAGATGGATGGCCGTATGTGATTGTAATGAGAAAATATGACATCGTGGAGAACAACTTTTAGCTCTTAGTTCCTCTCAGGAAGCTGTTCGTACTTGGTGTTTCCATGTACTAACTTGTCTAACATCTCCATAGGTTTCATGATGCAGGATAGTTAATTGAGTTTCTGGAGAAACCCTTCCATAAAGTTGTAAGGCCAAATATGCATGTGACGAGAAATTTGACACCTTGCAGGATAATTTTTCTCTTTCTTGTTAGTGCAAATGCCATATGTTTCGTGCCATTTCTTACTGCATACATCTCCTTCTCTCTGTATCCATGCACGGTCTTTGTTATATCTATATATATGCAAGTCTCCATCAATCTATATCTACATATACATACATACACATACATACACATACATTTCATAATTGCAAATAAAGTGGTCGGTATCCTCTCCTGTTACAGATTAAATGGAGAGGGTCAGTTCTGGAATCCTGGTCGCTTATGACTCACATGACAATCCACAATTATGTGGGGCCTTGCTGCACTTGGACATGCAACACCCCACATGGCTAGGTATGGGCATTCGTTTTGCTCATCGATGGTCAACTAGCCCTCTCCAGTTAAACCCCAAGCTGGAGAGGATCCAACCTAGAGAGAGAGAGAGAGAGAGAGAGAGAGTTCATCTTTGAGGCTTCATGTTAGCCTATTTTGACCCATTTATCTTTTTAACCTTTTCAAAACCTTCTTAACTAAGTTCATACGTCTTCAGCATGATCCGCTTAATCTATTTAACTTGTTTAACCCAGTTCATCCATTACTGCTCAACTTATTAAGTCAGTTTAACCAGACCCAATCCGTTTAGTGAATCAGTTATGCAGGTTGGGTCGGCACTCTTTTTTAATAAAATAGTCAGATTTAAATCTTGCTTTTAGACCTATTTAATAAATAAATTGATTTTCCGTTGACAAATTTTGATCCGATTTCTTTCCCACCTGGCCTGTTTCTAAGCCCTAAGTCCGAAAGGTGGTGGTAGTTCGATCGTATTAGTATTTCACTTCCTTAATCTAGTCTCCACCTGCCATGATGCTGATATAGCGCTGAGCTTATGGTTCAATCGATCCTCGGGTGAATCACACCAGCCTTCCCTGAACTGCACCAGTACCCCTGTGCCATGTCAGGGAAACGGAGCGGGGGAATAGAGCGATATGCAGCAAAACATGTGCTCTTCTGCTAACCAGAATCCATGCCCGTTGCGAGGTGGATTCATCAGCTCGCATGCTGCTACAAATCCGGGATGCTGGTAGATATCGCCATGCATACTGAGACTCGGAGGTACTGCCATCTGAGAGAGGGAGCAGTCTGTAAACGAGAAAAAAAGAAGAGAGGGAAAAGACTGGACCATGAGACTCTCTCATCGTGCTCCGTGTCCTGCTCTCAGTCCCAATCCCCTTGCCAGTTTCCCCGGCACAGCTGCACAAGCTGCAGCCACCGGAACTCGAGCCATAATAAATACAAGTATACAAAGAGAGAGGTTGGGGGGCCGGATCCATGCACTCCGTCGAAGCGGGGCGGGGGCATGGACGCCCGTCCCCTGGAGCGCTGGAGCCCGACGTGGTCAGAGGCCAGTCGGCAGTCCACACGTGCGATACAGTACAGAAAAGTACGAAGGGTTGCAAGTATGGGAGTCAGGGAAAACCACAGCCATCTTCGTCACACGCAAGAGAGACTACCAATCCGGTGGATTAAAGCATCACTGGCTGGAGCTGTCTACTTAGGAATCGAAGCCCTTTGAAGTGACTAACCACTAAACCCAGCGTGTCGTCTTCGGTTCTGCAACCCCATCCCCTCCTCGTGGCAGCCCTCGGTCTCAGCCTCGTAGGGCCTCCCTCTCTCTGACCTCCATTATGGCCCAAGGTTGCATTTTAACTATGGAGTCTGTTGGACACGAGTGGGAGATCCTCTTGAAAGAGAGATCGAGTTATTTCTTTAAGAAGGCACGTTTTAGAATAGTTAAAAGTAGAGAGAAACATCATAGAAATAGCTATCAACCAGCCTTAGCTCATCTAGTAGGATATAAGGTAATGGCATCCGACCATGTTCCTCAAAAGACTTGAGATACATAGTCTAGAATTGCACCTTCGAACGTTCGCATTGCATGTAAAGATGTAGACTCTAGCACCTCTCTCGCTTGCATGGAAAATCCAGACAAAATTTATCATCCATTTCATGGATTGTTTACAATGCATTTCCAATTATTAGTCATCAGCAATACATCTATGGCTTAAATGAGTTTAGGGAAGGCAAATAATTTGTCACTTGACACCAAAACAAAATATTTCTAAATAAATCATTAAATATATAAACATTAACCTATTTTGCAAAAATAACAATAAAGTAGAATTTTCAGTATATAATAGAAATAAAGTGGACTTTATATGTATGCGTGTATGGCTACATTGTGTTTATATTCTTATATCATATGCAAATAAAGCAAGGCTCCCGAAGCTTTTCTTTATAATTATTTAGCGGAACTAGTTAAAAAGGGCGACCCAGTTACCACTAGCAATATAATCGTTCACAGACAGGAGCAACAAGTGCAATTTTGTCACACCATGGACTTTATGTTAAGGCATTGTTATTATTATGGCCCATAGATTATTGAGTTACTGTGATTGCGTGGAAAAAAATCCAAACACAACGGTCCATATATATATTCAAATCTCCGTACATTTGGAAAATAACTACTTATTTTATAAATAATATGATAATTAGATGTATATTTCTCTGATAACTAGGATGAAGCAATTGTTATTTCATGCATGTTATCATATGATAATAATAATATCTAGAAGCTTTGTCATGGCATGCTTCTCCATGCATGATGCACTTGATAAGTTACTGAAAACACTGCTCAAGATAAATAGTACTTTATCCCGTCAAGCAGTTGCACGGAATTAAGTATCTAGAAGCTTTGTCATGGCATGCTTCTCCATGCATGATGCACTTGATAAGTTACTGAAAACACTGCTCAAGATAAATAGTACTTTATCCCGTCAAGCAGTTGCACGGAATTAAGTAGTTATGCCATTTCAAAAATGACATTCCCTCGATCATTTTAACAATCTCTAAATTCATTTTCTGATCTTCTGCTTGCCTCGAATTAAACTTAAGTAGAACGATCCATTCTCCATTAATGCCATTGGCTTTGCAAAGTTTTGTTTCCCACTTGCAAAATGCAGGAGCAAAAGTTGTTTCAAATAACGGAGCTAGGTAAGACATGCTGTTGAGCTGGACCAAAAAGGTTTAGGAACTCTCTTCTTTTAAATTGCATGGTTTTATTGGGCTCCATCTAATTTACTAATTGGTTTAGAAATAAGATATCACAACAAGTTGCCTAAACAGAAGTAATAAGTAAACGATGTGGTTCTATGAATAAATGAATGAAAATTTTGGTGCTTTATCTTTATCTTTCCCTGTTCATAAAGCTTCCTAATGCTATCGACTCAACAGTGTGGGGAAATGATTAGGTTTCCAAAAGATCCTAACAGTCTGAAATAACAAAAAAAAGGCGAAATTGACAGTCCAATAATGGATATTATAGTGTTCATTACTGCATTCAAGGCTGACTCCAAGGACATCAAGTCAGAACATTGCACCACGGATTTTAGCTCTTTTATTTCCTATAGGTGCACATGCAATTGATAGCTTCAGTAGATTGACACGGACAAAGAAACATGGTGCAGCACAAATGTGAAGTACTTGTGTTCTTCTGGCTTTCTTAAGCATAGTTGGAGCTGTGAAAATTAATCTTGAGTTGGTTCCCTAATAGCAAAATTCTTCGAATAATAGGAAATTTCTCAAATTGTTGTTGTCTTTCCCCATGGCCAGGATACTCTCCATGTCATTATTGTGCTAACGAAGTTAGCCAACAATTGTTTTATTTTCACAAATTTCATGATTTATTCATGGTCGATACAAGAAACGCTTGTGGATTGCAACATAATGTTGCTACTTGTTATTGGTTGTGATAGAGTTTTTACTATTTCTGATTTTTTTTCCAAAGTTTTTGTGGAATGTCCGAATTGTTTCCAATCTCTGAAACTCCTTATTTAGCTGAGTTGTTCCTGAATGCTGAAGTCGGGAATTAATATGGTTGTGGATGTTCTAACCACCACTGACCATAATTGCATGAACTTGTAACTCGTACGCAGAGATTTCTTATTCTCAATTTAAGAGTTTAGCCTTTACTTACATCAGCTCTCTTAATATTTCTATACTGGAAGGATCTATAGTACTTTATTAGCAAGGAAACTTTGTAACGATCAAAGAATTTGTGTTCTGGATCTTTATATGTCCTTCAGAAGATAAATCAAATATCCACTGTGCCCTGGCTATTATTGTTGGGAGGTGAACGGTCAGTCCCTCGAGGGTTTGTACAATGGGAAGCACTAAGGTTCGGTTCCACTCTCGTCTATAAAGTATTTCCGTAGGATTCTAATATTAATGATGCTCGCATTCTGTGTCCGATACCATTAAAGAAAATGAAAGTGGAAGACTTGCAAAGTTTCTCGGTAATGATGGAGGTGATGACCTCCAAAACTCCACGAGCATGTATCATTCTTCTCTCTTCTCTTGCAGCAGAACTGGATATGAAAAAAAAAATCTCTTAAATATCTTGACTGTGATTACAAGCATTAACTGTTCTATTATACTTAATCTCAATCGAATATAAAGTATTAGGAATTTTTATTCTGCTTTTTAATGCACGAGGATCAATCATCAAAGAGTAGGAAAGAAGATACGAAGATGGAATAAATTTTGCCTCGACAACCATTAACATTTAGAAGCATTCCTACAAACATTTTGATTGCATTATGTAGGAGATTAATAGGAGCTACCAACGACAAAGATCTAAATAAAAGCATTAGAACAAAAACTGTTACCGCAAGATCCGAACCGAGGTTGGAGAGCAGCTCGGACGACCTTGGGGTCGACTGGAGGCGAGATGCACAGCTAGGTTAAGGCATCGGGCATTGGTCTCCTTCGAGGATGACCTACAAGAAGTTTGCTTACCAGAGAGTTTCCAGCGGAGGACTCTCCGATACTTAAGTCATAATATAGTGGCAACAATATGGAAGAGAGAAGCCTCAACAGAGGGTGGTTCTTTGTGAATAATATTGCATGTGTGTTCTTGTATACCAAAGGTACTCCGGGTCGCTCCTTCATATAAGCAGCCTGTTTTGTCGTTACTTGGGCCAATATGGCAGGCACTGATGGCCGGGTGGTACCCCGTAGTACCGCAGCGGCGCAGGAGTTAGTCTGCGTGGGCGGCATGCAGCGCTAGTCGGGTGCAGACTATGGTACTACCATGACTGCGGGCTGCCAGAGTTGTCGATTGTGAGGGTCGTTAGTCCATGTCAGCATGTGCTGGTTTTTCACCTCGGCTGATTGGCTTCTCGGCGAGGGCCGAAGTCGTTCACCTCAATTTAGGCCCGAGGTTAAGAATGTCGGTCTGGCCCGAGGTCGAAGTATTCAATATTTTTTCGTCACTTGCCCTCCGCCCCCACTTCTGAGGCCAGACTGCATTCCAATTCAGGTGACAGAAGTCGAGTCGTCACCTTGATCAAGGGCGAAAACTTGGTCAGGGGCATTAAATGTATCGATTGGTCTTTTTGAACATCATCTTATCCAGGGGGATGCCTTCGTTGTCTTGGATCTTCGCCTTAACGTCGAAGATCATGTCTGAGGACTCGACTTTCAGTGTGATGGTTTTGTCAGCAAAAGTCTTCATGAAGATCTGCATTTTGCGAGATTGAATTGGGAGTTCTTCTTTTCAACTGAACGAAGTTGGGTACCTCGACAGTGGAGGAGGCGAGGGTGGCGGAGGCAAGGATTGAAGTCCCGCCTTTCTATCTTTTTACTTATATTTCTTCTTGCTTGGGTAAACCAAGCTTAATGTACTTTTCTTTTTGTTCGGCTTCTACTAAGTTCAGTGTAAAATTCGAAACTAATAAAAGTATAAAATTTGTCAAAGTACCTGACTTCAATTTTTGTTTTTGTTGCTTGTTTTTGTTGCTTGAGTTCAGGTCATCGCTCCAAGCTTTGACCTTCTCTTGTAGCTCTTTTTGATCAGCTTCTACCGAGGTCAATGTATATACTAAAAGATAATGAAAAGTAAAGAATTTTTCAAAGTATTTGACTTTGGCCTTTACTTGTGCTGTTCATCTCTTGGTTTGAGTTTAGGTCGTTGTGCGGATCTCTTCCCCTTGTGTTTAATTTCATCCAGGAAGGAGCAGTAAGGAGCTTCGGTCTATCTCAGGCTCCTTGGTCGATCTTTTCGAAGTTCGATTTCGGAGGGATTTGGAGTGAACTCGGCTTGTTCATCTCTTGATTATGGTCCCCGAGGAATTTTGAGCGGTCTCGGCCTTGAGTAGGTCCCAGGTCGGCCCAGAGTTTTTCTTTTCATCTCTAGACTATGATCCTAGAGGCATCTCCTAGAGAAATTCTGAGTGGGATCGGTCTTATTCATCTCTGGACTATAGTCCCTGTCTCTAGATTATGGTCCCAGAAAAATTTCGAGTGGACTCGATCTTGAGGAAGTCATAGGTTGGCCCGGGGTGTCTCTTTTTATCTCTGGACTACAGTCCCAGAGGCATTTCTGGACTATGATCCTAGAGAAATTCCGAATGGGCTTGGCCTTGAGAAGGTCCCAGGTTAGCCCGGGATATCTTCTTTCGTCTGTGAACTATGGTCCCGGAGGCATCTCTAAACTATGACCCTAGAGAAATTTCAAGTGGGCTCAATCTTGAGGAGATCCCAAGTCAGTCCCTGGGGTGTCGCCTTTATTGATCATCTTTGGACTATAATCCTAAAGGCATCTCTAGACTATGGTCCCAGAGGAATTTCGAGTGGGCTCGATCTTGAGAAAGTCTCAGGTCGGCCCAGGGTATCTCTTTTTATCTTTGGACTATGGTTTTAGAGGTATCTCTGGACAATGGACCCAGAAGAATGCCAAGTGGGCTTGGTCTTAAGGAGGTCTCAGGTTGGTCCTCGGGGTGTCTTCTTTGTCGGTGATCTCTGGAGTTTTCGCTCTCAAAGGAATTTCGAGTGAGCTCGATTTAAGGAGGCCCCCGACATCCCCGGGTTGTCTCCTTTATTGGAGCCCAAGCATCCCTGGGGTGTCCCAAGTCGAATACGGTTGCCATAGTTGTCTGATTCGAAAAGCAAATACAACAAGAGGATTTTTATTAAAAATAAATCTAGGCTACAATAAGTCCATTAAAAATAACTCAATTTCTTCCTTCGTTAGATGTCAATGTAGTTAGGGTTGAACCCTTTCTTTAGCGACAATCTGTTCCTGTGGAATCCGAATCGAGGTCAAAGAGCAGCTCAGATGACTTTTGGGTCGACTGGAGACAAGCTGAGCATGCTAGTCAAGGCATCGGGTGCTGGTCTTCTTTGGGGATGGCCTACAAGAAGTCCGCTTGCCGAAGAGTTCTTGGTGGAGGATCCTCTAATGTTTAAGTCAGAATAGAGTAGCAATAGTATAAAAGAGAGAGCTTTAGTAGACGATGCTCCTCTATGAATAACATTGCACGTGTGTTTTTGCGTACTTGAGGTTTTCCAAGCTGCCACTTTATATAGGAGAGCTTGTTATGTCGTTATCTGGGCCAACGTGGCATGCACTGATAGCCACGTAATGGTCGATAGTACGACAACGGCGTGGAAGTCAATCCATGTGGGCAACATGTAGCACTTGTCGAGCGTAGACTATGGTGCTACCATGACTGTGGGCTGCTAGGCGTGTCGGTTGTTAGGGTCACCAGCCCTTGTCGCTATATGGTGATTGTTCTTCTCGACTGATTGGCTTTTCAGGTGGGGCCGAAATCGTTCACCTCGATTTAGGTCCGAGATCAAGGAGGTCGGTCTGGCTCGAGGTCGAGGTGTCCATAATTTCTCCCATCAAAAACTTTAATTGCATTATGCAGGAGATCAACAGTATATAAATTATTAATAAAGCATACCTGAAATTCTGAAGGTCCAAGAATAACTAGAGGTTTTCTCACTAACATCCTCTACTATCTCGTTTGGACAAGATTAAATTAAGATTTGTTTTGTTCGCAGAAAGAATTTGTGCTCACTGAAATATTTTTTTTAGAAAGACGATTCCTAGAAATATGATGCTTGAAAAAAATAATTTTGGCATGTTTGATTGATCATGTAGTGGCACGTTATAGATTCGTTTATATTTGGTTGAGCATCCACTTTCTGAAAAAATTGTATGAAATACCTATTATACTTTTAATAAAGAAAAATGTCTCATCCATGAATTTTGGTGGCTTAATGGTACTTTTGAAAAAAAAAAGGATCCTAATTTTCAATCAGTGGGAAAGTAGCTTTTCCATATCCTTTGTAGGATTTTCTTTTCTATAAAATATGAAAATCTCATTTTTATAGCAATGCTATTTTTTCATCTCTCTTCTTTGAAAACTCTAACTAAACAAGAAGTATTTCTTTGTTTCTCTATTGATCACACTTTTTCTCCCTATTTTTCCGCAAACTAAACGAGTCAGAGATACGAACCAGCTAAAATATATATGGATAGCAAGTGTCGCTGGCCAATGAACATGGACTCGTTGGAGCTGACCATGGAAGCATTTCATAGCTTAAACCTAACCCTATTCACATCCGGAAGGAAAAGAAATTTTAAGCTTTGGATCGGATCGGGTATACCTCACAATGAGTTCGGATCCTCTACCCCGCATGCTATGCACACCAGGTAGCTTTGCATACAGGTTGGGTTGGATACATGTTCGGTTAAAAACTATCAATTTGAACCTAATCTATTTATTAATCATTTTTACCTCAACCCAACCTTTAACAAATGGAATCAAGTTAAACAAGTTAAGTATTGCCACCCTTGCCTACATATTTGGACGGATTGCGTGGTGGAAGATAGCCATCATTTATTCTATAGAGACAGTTGTATGTTATATACACATGAATACTGATTACTTTGTTTGTTATGTTATAATGGAAGGCAAAAACTATAGATTCAATAGAATGATGTACGTTAATGGTATCACCCATTGCTTGTCAAGAACGGATAAAAGAAAAAAAACAGTTTTGAATGCATATTATGATCACCACTAATCTTGATATATATTGAGCTTGTTCTCCTCTCATCCATGTTAATCTTGATATTGTTGTTATGTCTCATGCCTTTGCTTCAGGCAAGCAGGCATCAAGACTCTATGAGAAAGTTCTATCTTTTCAGATGGATACTACTATGGCAAGTTGACAATTTTTACCCTCTTATCAAAGGTAGAGCATCCCTTCCGCATAAAGAGACATCTTGCTGTCATAAGCTGCTGGTTATGCCCTTTTTAAGAAAAATCCAAAATGAATTGATTTTCTATTTATTGAATTGAATAATTTGATGGAGAAGAAAATAGATAACAGGGATATGTAGATGTTTTTGCTGCAATAAAAATAAATGGGAGATGAATAGAATCAAAAGATTATAGTATCACATGGCTTTATATATGCACTCAAAATCTATTATGTGTATATCAGAAAAATGTATCTATATATCATGAAGTATTAGTTTTGCAAAGATAAACAAAATAAATACCTAGTTGCACTTCAAAGTTCAAAAATCTTCTAATTTGTAAAAGTCATATTTGATTGGTGTAACAAATTGTTTAGTAGAACTAGATCCAATTAATAATCGGTCCAATTTATATCTAAACATATCAATAATTTGGACTTGCTATTAATTATGCACTAAGTGAACCCAAATAGCAAAAAAAAAAAAAACATCAATATGTGAAACTAGCTGATAAATCTTATTGGTTATAACTTATAACCTAATAGATAAGAAACTACAATAGATATACATGGATGAAAGGATTCTCCATGTGCATTGCACATGAAATCTACTAGTCGAGTAGTGTAAAAAAATCAATAATACTACATCATTGTGGGGCAACTAGGGTGCAAATACACACAGGTCTTAAAGATTCCAAAATTTATCGATCATCTACAGAGATTTTGAAGCAATCAGTGGATAATCCAATGGTGCAAATGTACGCCTGAACACTGCATAGCCCATCAAAACCATCGACCATAGCCTTGTAGCTCTCCAAGCCAGTCTGCTCCACCAGCGGATAACCATCGGGAGCAATGGTGGACACAGCTATTCTACATTCTTCATGAAGGCGATGGCTGCCAAAATGTGCCAGCTCGGTGATTTCTATGTTTTGTTCCCAAGCCACACTTCCACACTGGCAAAATCCAAGGAAAGCAGCATCCCATGCAACTTCGGTTTGGTTTACACCTCGGTAGAAGTGAGAAAAACTACGGAGCTTTTAAGGTAATTGGTGGAGTAGAGTGAGGACCCTGGAGACCAAGGAAAGGTCTTTTCTTCTGTCCTCATGCCCCGGGACTGGGCATGAGAAAGAGAGCTCGGGAAGTAGCCAAGAAGGTTCCCCTCCGGACCCCTCAAATCAGGTAGTTGTCACTGTCGTTTGTAAGGACAGAAAGCTTTTAAAATTTAGTGGTTGATCTGGGGATATCAGCCCACGAGATTCATCATGTATAAATAATGACCGTCGTCACATAAATTACAGGGTTGTTGTTGTGTTGACATAATTATTAATTTTAATATCAGTATCATCATTTTTTTATAATAGATTTAGCTATGATTTTATTATAATTAAAGTTATTTTATTCGACAATGATGCACTCGTAATTATTATTTTATTCAAAAACCAATCTACTCCATCATGGTTAGTTGCTGAAACTATGAAAAATAAAACTTAGAATAAAATTTAGAGAACATGATGCACTCTAAGTGGTTACTAAGCTAAATATGCTCATGGTTGAGATCCGAGGTAATCAAATATTGGGGGATGCTGGATTGTTCGTAAGTGCCAATGAGTATCTGTTGGCAATAAATTTGAAGCAGAAATAAAACTAAACTATTCTACTTCAATAAATAATAGGCAGTAATAGGCTAAAATAAAAAATTAAAAGTAAAAGTAGGAAAAATGGAACCCGAGATGCTGAGGCGTGGTATGTTGGTCACTTTCCTTGAAGTAGATTTCGCCGCCTTACAGTGCACTAGGCTTGGATGGCGTTCTACTCCTGAGATACAACAGCCTCTCGTTCCTTCTGCCTCGATGATTTGCACGGATCAAAGAAGGCTTTGAACCCAGAATCAATATGCTTCAAGCCCGTTAAACAATTTTGAAAGAAATATTTTAACTGGTGGAAGAGAGAGTAGAGAATGAAAAGGAATTTGGAAACCTTTGCTTTTGTCTACAGAATTGTGTTTCTCTAATCTGTAGAGGCCTTCTATTTATAGGCTTTTAACAGACGTTTGGCTGTGGGCGCGTCTTTTACGTGAGGTAGCGTGGATGGGTGCGTCCCGCAAGAGAGCGTCCGTGCCTTTTGCACGGTCGTAAAAGCAGACGGGCGCGTCCCGTGCCTTTTGCACGGTCGTAAAAGCAGACGAGTAGACGGGCGCGTCTGTCTCCGCGCGTCTCCCTTTTGCACGGTCGTAAAAGCATCCTTGCTTTTACGTTCGTGCAGCAGCGTCTTCCCTTTGAAGCTTTGCACGGTCGTAAAAGCATGTGGGAAGGATGGGGTGACACAAAAAAACAGTGGAAAGAAGGACACGAACCCATAATCTTGTGAGTACAAAACCCACAAACAAACCAACCATACCACCAAAGAATTGTAATAATATAAAACATTTAATCATTAATAAATACAACAATCCCCCACCTGATTAAAATGTTTTTTTTTTTTTTTTAAGATTTTATAAAAATAGTCATACCGGGCTTTTATGTCACGACTTCAATAAAGGTAGCTTGCGGCTTTGAACCTTTACCTAGTGAAAGTATACTTCCATCTGAAAGGAATAGTGGTAGCTAAAAAACTTTGAACCAAATCCTTTAGTTCAAATTTCCATATACTTCACTCATGACAAATGCAAATACTGGGTTCATCATAGGTGGTGCTTTTTGGCCTCATGCACCAATATCTCAGTTTCATGAGCGCTCTAGGGGTTAAACCCTTATCCCCATAGACTGCGGCCACACAGTCACACTCACATAGGTGAATCCTCCAAGGGTGCTCGCAGCATAGCACCTTGTCATAGACTCGGACTCATTCAGAGTTTTAAACTCTTCCGTATACCTCTGCTATATTTAGCACTCACATCATAGGGAGAGACCAAATGACATAAAGTCATTTTAATAATAGTGCTAACTAATCATTAAACAACTTGTTTTTCCCGTTGAACCTTTCGTCTTGGGATCTCCAGTCAGAATAGGTTGGGTTGCCATTGTCAATGATTCTTTATGGGTTTCAGTCCCATCCCCCTTGATGTTTCTATGACTTTGCTTCTAGCTAGTCCTTTAGTCAAAGGATCTGCTAGGTTACCTTCAGATCTAACAAATTCCAAAGTCACGATACCATTTTTAATTAGGTATCTAATTGTCTTATGTCTCACACTAATGTGTCTTCTGTTTCTTTTGTTATATTCAGTATTTCTACAAGTATTAATTGCAGCTTCATTGTCACATAACAAAGAGATAGCAGGTATAGGCTTTTCCATAATAGGAATTTCTGACATAAGATTCTTAAACCATTCTGCTTCTTGAGATGCAGAATCTAAGGCTACAATCTCAGCCTCCATAGTGGATCTGGTGATCACAGTTTGTTTGGATGATCTCCAAGCAACAGCTGCACCACCCAACATGAATATGTATCCACTAGTTCCTTTTCGGTTCATTGAATCAGTGATCCAACTAGCATCACTGTATCCTTCAAGTACAGTGGGAAATCTTGAGTAATGTAAACCATAAGACATGGTACCTCTCAAGTATCTAAGTACTCTGTCCAGTGCTTCCCAGTGACTAAGACTAGGGCAACTATTAAACCTACTGAGCTTTCCTATAGCATAGGAAATGTCAGGTCTACTTGTATTTGCAATATACATCAGTGTCCCAATAATCTGAGCATATTTTTCTTGGGCTACTGGATCACCTTTGTTGCACTTCAAGTTTAAACCATGCTCATAAGGTGTACTCACTGGTTTACAGTTATACTTATCAAATTTCTTCAAAATTTTCTCAATATATTGTGATTGATCAAAGATTATACCATTAGGTATTCTGGTAATTCTGTTACCAAGAATTACCTTTGCCTGACCTAAATCTTTCATATCAAAATTATTAGATAAAAAATTCTTGATATCAGTTACAATATTTATATCAGTACCAAAAATTAAGATATCATCAACATATAAACATAAGATAACACATGAATCATTTTCTAACTTAGAATATAAGCATTTATCAGATTCATTTACTTTAAAGCCATAAGAAACAATTATTTCATCAAATTTTCTATGCCATTGCTTAGGAGCTTGTTTTAAACCATAGAGGGATTTGACTAACCTACAAACTTTTCTTTCCTGTCCTTGAGCCACATATCCCTCTGGCTGATCCATATAGATCTCTTCCTCTAAATCACCATGAAGGAAGGCAGTCTTTACATCCATTTGATGAATTATCAAATTATGGATTGAAGCCAGTGCAATTAAAGTACGAATTGTGGTTATCCTAGTCACAGGAGAATATGTATCAAAGTAGTCAATACCCTCTTTCTGAGAAAAGCCCTTAGCAACTAATCTTGCTTTATATTTTTCAATAGAACCATTAGGTCTTAATTTCTTCTTAAATATCCATTTACAACCTATAGCCTTACTACCAGGTGGTAAATCAGTTAGAAACCATGTTTCATTAGTCATAAGTGAATTCATTTCACTATTAATAGCTTCCTTCCAAAACATAGAATCTAATGAGTTCATGGCATCTTTATATGTTTTAGGATCATCTTCAACCATAAAGGTATAAAAATCAGATCCAAAATCTTTCTTTTTCCTAATTCTTTTGCTTCTACCAAGTTCATTAACATCAATAAGTTCATTTTCATTTTCATTAGAAGGTGAACTACAAGATGCATTATTAGATCTATCTATTATATGCTTTTCTATTTTATTTCTAAAAGGAAAGACGTCTTCAAAGAAAGAAGCATCTTTAGATTCAATTATAGTATTCTTGTCTATGCCATTAATATCAGAACTAATGACTAAGAATCTATAAGTAGCACTATTAAGAGAATAACCAAGAAATATAGCATCAAAAGTATTAGGTCCTAATTTTCTTTTCTTAATTAAAGGAATATTAACCTTAGCCAAACAACCCCAAACTTTTAGGAAGCTTAGGTTAGGTTTTCTTCCTTTCCAAAGTTCATAAGGAGATTCATTAGAACCTTTAAATGGAACTCTATTAAGCAAGAAACATGCAGTAAGCACTGCTTCCCCCCACCAAACCTCAGGTAAACCCGAGTTGGCTAGCAAAGATCTTACCATATCTTGCAAAGTCCTATTTTTCCTTTCAGCCACTCCATTAGACTGAGGTGAATAGGGAGGTGTTACTTCATGTAGAATTCCATTAACTCTACAGAATTCATTCAAGTCATTAGAGGTGTATTCTCCTCCTCTATCTGACCTGAGAATCTTTATTCTCTTGTCAAGTTGATTTTCTACTAAAGATTTATAAGACTTAAATATCTCAATTACTTCATCTTTAGTTTTCATCAAATAAACTTGACAATACTTAGAATAATCATCTATGAAGGTTATGAAATACCTTCTTCCCCCTTTAGTCAAAGTTCCATTTAGTTCACATACATCCGAATGAATTAATTCTAATAAGGTGGAATTTCTATTTACCATTTTAAATGGTTTTCTAGGTTGCTTAGACTGAACACAAATTAGACACTTTTCTTTTTCATCTAATGAAACATTAGGTAATAAACCAGAACTAATCATTCTTTTAATAGTATTATTATTCACATGTCCTAATCTAGCATGCCAAAGAAATGAAGAACATACTGAAAGAATAACTTTATTATTACTATAAGAAGGAATATCCAAAGGTACATCATTCATTTTATTAATTACATATAAGCCATCACACTCATAGCCTTTGCCTACAAATGTTCCATTCTTTGTTATAATCACTTTCTTAGACTGAAATAACAAAGAATAGCCACTCCTTATCAGAAGAGATCCACTGATCAGATTCCTCCTTCCTTCGGGTACATGGTACACATTAAATAGAGGAAGTACATTCCCAGATGTAAGCCTTAGAAGTACTTTCCCAGTTCCAAGTACTCGTGCCGAGGTGGAATTTCCCATAGTCACTGTTAGGCCGCTCCGGACCTGATAAACAGTAAAAAGGGTACGATCAGTACACATATGAACATTCGCACCTGTATCCACTAACCAATCGGTAGAATGAATTGCCAAATTTAACTCTGGACTTAAAGTTACATACCGATCATCAGTACTAGTAGGACCAGTACTGGATAGCACCATGTTGGTTTGTGGATTGGCAGGTTGAGGAGGTGCATGTTCATAGTTCTGATACTTCTTCTTCTTTATCCGGCATACTCGTGCTATATGACCGGATTTTCCACAATTGTAGCAAATCGGCCTCCGATCATTCTTATTGATTTGGTGTTTTGGCTTCATGGATTTTCCTTTGTTCTTAGGTCCACCCTTTTCAAATTTGGAGTTTTTGAACCTATAGGTTTTATTCTGGCCTTCTACAAAATTCACCTTAGTTAGAAACTCAGGGTTCATAATTTGCTCATTGTCTTTTTCAAGATGTTGCTCTTGGATCCTAATGGCAGATAGTAGGGTTTTCATGCTCATTTCTTCGGTCTTATGTTTTAGAGACAACCCAAATTCTTTCCAAGAAGGTGGAAGCTTGTCAATGGTACAAGCAACTTGAAGGCTCTCAGTTATACCCATTCCTCTTAAGCCTAATTCATGATAAATCACTGTTAGCTCATGGGCTTGGTCAACTATGGGCTTTGTGTCTACCATCTTATAAGACAAAAATTGACTAGCAGTATATTTGTCCATTCCGGCATCTTGGATACCATATTTTTTATTAAGATCATCCCAAATCTCCTTAGAGGTTTTCAAAGTGCAATAGACATCAAAGAGGGGATCAGAAAGATAGGACAAAATCCTACCCCTACACAGGTAGTCTTTCTTCCTAAATTCCTCTAAATTACAAGTCCTAGCCGGTTCATTCTCATCCTCATTTGGAGGAGAGTCAAAAATTATGGAAAATAATCCAAGCGTGGTTAAGAAGATTTCCATTTTCTCTCTCCAACGCTTAAAATTAGTTCCATTAAACTTTTCAGGAGGAACCGGGTCACTTGCATTGGCCATTGGGGTAACTCTAATTACTAGCCTATTATACGTAGAAATCTACTTCAAGATTGTTGGCAATAAATTTGAAGCAGAAATAAAACTAAACTATTCTACTTCAATAAATAATAGGCAGTAATAGGCTAAAATAAAAAATTAAAAGTAAAAGTAGGAAAAATGGAACCCGAGATGCTGAGGCGTGGTATGTTGGTCACTTTCCTTGAAGTAGATTTCGCCGCCTTACAGTGCACTAGGCTTGGATGGCGTTCTACTCCTGAGATACAACAGCCTCTCGTTCCTTCTGCCTCGATGATTTGCACGGATCAAAGAAGGCTTTGAACCCAGAATCAATATGCTTCAAGCCCGTTAAACAATTTTGAAAGAAATATTTTAACTGGTGGAAGAGAGAGTAGAGAATGAAAAGGAATTTGGAAACCTTTGCTTTTGTCTACAGAATTGTGTTTCTCTAATCTGTAGAGGCCTTCTATTTATAGGCTTTTAACAGACGTTTGGCTGTGGGCGCGTCTTTTACGTGAGGTAGCGTGGATGGGTGCGTCCCGCAAGAGAGCGTCCGTGCCTTTTGCACGGTCGTAAAAGCAGACGGGCGCGTCCCGTGCCTTTTGCACGGTCGTAAAAGCAGACGAGTAGACGGGCGCGTCTGTCTCCGCGCGTCTCCCTTTTGCACGGTCGTAAAAGCATCCTTGCTTTTACGTTCGTGCAGCAGCGTCTTCCCTTTGAAGCTTTGCACGGTCGTAAAAGCATGTGGGAAGGATGGGGTGACACAAAAAACCAGTGGAAAGAAGGACACGAACCCATAATCTTGTGAGTACAAAACCCACAAACAAACCAACCATACCACCAAAGAATTGTAATAATATAAAACATTTAATCATTAATAAATACAACAGTATCATCATGATAAGGTGGTAAATTAAGTTAATGCTCCCGAGATGCTAGATTAACAAAGCTTGACATTATATTTTCTAAAAATTAGGATGTAGGTAATGCAAATGAATGACTAATTATTGTATGGGAGCCATTAATTCATTACCTCTCCCCACTCAAGTTTTTTTGGACTTTCTACTCTTCCTAATCTCCATAAATTATAAAGCTAGCTCTTGAGATTGAATTCGTAAAGCTCACTACTTCATAGTCAATTTTTTTCCGAAAGTTAATGGTTAGATGGTGCTATAATGCCAACTTATCATTGGAATTGGTCTGTTGTAATTATGTTACCAACATGCATTAGTAAGTAGTTGTAGAGATAGCATAAGTGCATGTGCGAAATATATCTAAGTTACGTGAGGATGAAGATGTTGCATTTGGCTTGCAAATTTAGAAAATCATATATTGGAACTATACGTTTCTATTGTGAACTCAATTGCATTAGCAGCAAGCTCTTAAACCCTAATTGTTTCAAGCTTTTAAGAAAGTCAATTAATATGATATCCTGCATTAAATAACATATTGTTAAATCCCCCTCTCTAGAATTAAAATGAACAAGTTGGATTAGGTAAATATAGATTCAACTCATACATCTACAGCAGCCCAAACTCGTGAACAGGTAGGTTTATGATGGAAATCTGCTGACCATTGGTTAGAAATAGATTCAATATAATTCAATCCAACACCGTCATATTCGCCCAAACCTAGTTAAATCCCGAAAAATAAACTTAGAAATTTCAAGCAACGATCCATAGTTCCAGATCCCATTAAACTAGTTTTTTGGAAAATGAATTTAAAATCAATTACAAAACATTGTTTTATTCCTGTTTGATCTAAACTAGTGCGAAACCACTTGCCACCTTAAAGCAATCCTTGCAGTAACAAAAGCACATTAGATGGTTCTCGAAAGCTCATCAAGCCATCTAATATAATGATATATGTTGGCCACTGGATAAATCGTGATTCATGATGTGCTCCATTATAGAAAGATCTGTATCCATGTTCGATCACCTGCTGCACATATGTTGAATCTGCACAAATCTCAAAGCAGCGCACAGGGATCTACAGTTGGATCATCCACCAGCTCCTTCAAGATATGTGCAGCGAGATGGGAGGTGAAGTTTGGAGCGCTTTGAGAGCTGTGCGTTGGGTGATGGAAAGGTGGATACATCCCGAATCCGCTATGGAGATGCACGCCATCTTGCGCCTTCCAAGTCCAACTCCCGCCGTACTCTTTGCAACTTTCTCTTAAAAATAAAAAGAAAAATAACGCGTAATCTTTGTGCCTGTGGTACAAATCTTTTGGAACCAATGAAACAGAAAAGGACGGTATACGACTGGGGAGAACATCATGCCGCATTTTCTCCCAACGAAGCTTCCTCGAAGCTCACTGCCTCCACTTCCCTCCCCCTGCGCCTTCTTTAACCCTACCTCCTTCCAACCCTTCTCTCCCGTCTCTCTCTCGAAAGCCGAAAGCCAGAAGCCATGAAGATGATTAGTCTTCGGGCGGCCTTCTTCGGCTCTTCGAAGAAGAAATCCCGTTCGGTCTCCCGATCCGAGGCCTCCTCCTTCGGATCCAACGCCGCCTCCTCCTCCTCCGAAGACTCTCAGTGCACCCCAAAAACCGTCCTCCCCCGGTTACCCGGCTGCCACCTCGCCGCGCCGGCCGCGAAATCGGCGTCCTCGTCGTCGACGGACTATCCTTCGGCGGAGAGGGAGGGAGAGAAGAGGATCACGAGGCGGGAGCTGGAGGTGGTGCTGCGGCGGCTGGGTCCGGACCCGCCGACGGAGGAGGAGGTGGTGGCGATGCTCGCCGAGGCGGACCGCGCCGGCGACGGGAGCATCCGGCTGGAGGAGATCGTGGAGCTGGGGTCGGTCGTCGGACCCCCCGTCGTGCCGGAGCTCCGGGAAACGTTCGCCGTCTTCGACGCCGACGGAGACGGCAAGATCTCCGCCGAGGAGCTCCTCGCCATGTTCGTCACCCTCGGGGACGAGCAGTGTACTCTGGAGGATTGCCGCCGTATGATCGGGGTGGTCGATTCGGACGGTGATGGCTTCGTCTGCTTTCAGGATTTCGTTCGCATGATGGACGGCCAGAGATAGATTGTCGCACTAATCTCGGATCCGATCTAACCAAAATGGGCGGTGGTGGTGAATGGTTGCTGTTTTTCTGTGTCTCTCTTTGTTTGTCCCTTTCCTTCATCTTGTAATTAGAAAAAGAAAAGGATGGACCAAATCAGTCGTCATCATCCGTTGATGTAGCTAAGCATTAGTCAAAATCGATTGCTTGCGTCAATATTGGTATGATTGGGAAGGACGTTATCTCTTTTTTTTTTATTTCCTCAAGAGCAATTGGATGGTTTAATCAAACCTATCACTACTACACTAAGATTCCGTTTGGAAGAGCTGTTGCAGTAGAGTTTTTAAAAATAGAGTCTTTTGAAGTAGAGCTTTTATAAAAAGCTGTTTACTGTTTGGTAACTAC
The DNA here is from genome assembly GCF_051530095.1 of Phoenix dactylifera. NCBI lineage: Eukaryota > Viridiplantae > Streptophyta > Magnoliopsida > Arecales > Arecaceae > Phoenix > Phoenix dactylifera. The sequence goes on from NC_143203.1 coordinate 22,822,134, forward strand.
ATTTGTAAAGTGTTGTGCCAATTTAACATGTGTTTGGTAAACAAACTAATAAAGTATTTTGGTATAACAAAATAACTATAAAGGACATTGCATAGTATTATACAATAAAGTATAATAAAATATAATATATATTAATATATAAAAATATGATATTGTATAATATTACCGCAATATAAAATGATATTATTATAATATAGTAATATAATATTATATACTATAGCATAATAATTTAATATAATATTAAATTATTTAACATAACATATCAATGCATTATGACATAATATAATACAATAATAAAGATATAAAATATTATAATTATTAGTATAAATTAATTATTCATAATATAACAAATTTTCTAGCTATGTGATAAAACTAGTTAACCAATTATTAAAGGGACATTGATACCGAAAAGCAGGAGAAAAGAGGAAGAAAGAGAGAAGGAGAGAAGAGGAAGGAGAGGAAGAAGAAGAGAGAGAGAATTAGGCTTCGCACCTAACCCTAGCTCAAAACTTCACACCAAGGCTGAAAGAAGAGAATCACAAATTTTTATTCATAGTATAACCCTAAACGATGTACGATCCAACATATTTATAGATCCGGAAAATACAAAAACTCCTAAAATGACCCTAGTCACACAAAAGACCCACAAAATAACGAAATACTAAAATAAGCCCTAAAGGCTGTCAAATAACAAAATACCCTAATAAGCCAAAATAAAATAAAATCACTCCAACCATAATGAAACTGGCTGAACCATCCTCCTGCAGCGACTGTAGGCTCGAGTGATGGGCGATCTAGCACTAGTGTTCGCACCAGCTCCCTCCCGATGGGAAGAAGTCGACCTCGACAAACGTGGCTTGGTATAGCTCTGGTAATACTTCAATAGGTCCGGATCAATCCGTTGAAACTCCTCGTGCATGTTTCAAGTGGAGTCGGACTCTGGTCATCCTCGCCAACGAACCAAAAAGCGTTGGAGGCCTCCATCACTGGTAAAAATTGTTTGATCGTCTAAAATAGCATCAACGTGCTATTTTTTTGCTCGGTGGAGGGGTAAAGGAATCAAAGCTGGTATGGGATCAGTAATAGGGGAATCAACGGGCTCAGGGGAGGGCTCAGCAAAAGGGTCATCGGAGATTGTTGGTGGCCCCTTTTAAGCAACCAAATCTTCAACATTAAAAGTTGGGCTAATACCAAAATCAAATGGAAGGACAATGACATAGGCATTAGTGCCAACCCTATACAACATTCTGACTGGCCCGGCACTACGAGCCTGCAATTTCTTAATGGTTTCAGAAGAAAATCGTTCAGGTCGAATATGAATTATGACATAATTCCCAGTTTGAAATTCTTTGGCACGTATGTGGGAATCAACTTGCAGTTTATAGTGAGTATTACTTGCATGGATGCACTTGTGGATTTCTTGATGTAACTCATGAATGTATTGTACAAATGTATGTGCAGATTTAAAAAACCTAACATGTGGTGACATAGATAAAAGATTTAAAGGTTTCCTAGCTTTGTAACCATGCACGACCTGAAATAGACTCATGCCTATGGACCTATTGACTAAATTATTGTATGCAAAATATGCTACAGGAAGAACTAAATCCCAATTACGAGTGTGTTTGCCCACAAGGGCTCGTAAGAGGTTACCAAGACTTCGGTTCACCACTTCGGTCTGGCCGTCAGCTTGTGGATGGTAAGTAGTGAAAAATTTGAATTTTGTACCAACCATGTGCCACAAAGTTTTCTAGAAGTAACTCATGAAACGGACATCTTAGTCGGACACGACGGTGTTTGGAAAGCATAGAGTTTGACAATCTCATCAAAGAAGAGTTTGGCCACTTGGAGGCATCAAAAGTTTTTGAACAAAGGATAAAGTGGGCCATTTTTGAAAAATGGTCAACGATTACAATAATGGAATCGTGTTTTTTAAAGGTACGGAGAAGACCAAGCACGAAGTCCAAACTGATGTCATGCCTAGGACGATCTGATACCAGTAAAGGGGTATATAGGCTAGTGTTCTGTTTTCGGTGTTTGGCTAATTGGCAAGTCCGACATTAGCCAATGATTTTAGCAACGTCTCTTTTTAGGCTAGGCTAGAAGAATTGACATTCCACCTCTTCAATGGACTTATCCCGTCTGAAATACCCGGAAAGGCCACTTGCATGTACTTTTCACACCAAAAAATCTCTTACTGATGTCCGTGGGATATAAAGCTTTGCTGCCTTAAACAAATAACCATCTTGAAGATGAAACCCATCGATCGAAGGTCCTCGTCCATCAGCGAGGGCTTTGTAGAGTTCCCCAAAATTAGGGCAAGATAAGTAGTTCTCGATAAGTTTGTCGAAGCCCGTGATATTAACAGACATGGTTGAGAGGAGGGTCACTCGATGACTCAGTGCATTAGCAGCTGTGTTTGAGGCACTTGATGTGTATTTTAGGACAAAAGTGTATTCCTGGAGGAACTCAACCCATTTGGCATGCCTAGAGTTCAGTTTTTTTTGGAAATTAAGGTAGCGAAGAGCTTCATGATCAAAGTAGAGAATGAATTCATTAGGCAGCAGATAATGATGCCAATACCGGAGGGCCTAGACTACGGCATAGAATTTTTTGTTATAGGTAGAATATTTCTGTTTAGTCTCATTTACCTTTTTCACTAAAATATGCTATGAGATGGCATTCTTGACTGAGCACTTCACGTATACCAAGGCTAGATGCATCACACTCCACTTCAAAAGCTTTACTAAAGTCAGGCAGGTACATAACTGGCGCCTCAGTCATCTTCTTCTTGATGTCGCTAAATGCTTTAGCAGTAGCGCTAGTCCAATGAAAGTCGCCTTCTTGAGGCAATTAGTGACTGGGGACATAAATGTGCTAAACCCTATAATGAAACAGCGGTAGAAAGTAGCCAGCCCATAAAAACTGCGAACCTCACTGAAGGTTTTGGGCTTGGGCCACTCTACTATCACAGTGATCTTATCAAGGTCAGCAGACAAGCCCTCCGAGAAAATAATGTAACCCAAGAAGTTGACATGAGAAGTGAAGAATGAACACTTCTTGAGGTTGGCATACAAGTTTTCATTCCTCAGGGTTGTGCATACCTATCGCAAATGATCTAGGTGTTACTCCTTTGATTGACTGTATGTAGGTCTCTAGTAGATTCCTTGCCTTCCAAGCTTTTCTTCAGCCCTTTCGAGACCTTCCGTTCTTCTTTTTCCTTTTTCTTTCATTCTTCCATGATGGATCTATCAATGATCCTCCCCAATATAACAAATTCAAGATTAAATATTGTGACATTGAATTTAAAATATATTAATTAAAAATATTCGAAATATATTAAAGGATGGTTGAAAGATGTATATAACTACATTTTATTGGTCGATATCTTGAGATTTATTGATTTACATCATCCAAGAAAATTATTAGGCCACCGAGTTCTCTATATATCATGCTTGATACCAATATAAACCAAGAACTACCAATACAAACCAGGATCTCGACCAAATTGGAAGCCATGCTAAGGGGTCACTCATTCTTCATGAATTGGTTGATACTTTAGAGCTATGTCAGCAAATACTAAATGATTTTGTAATAAAAAAAACAGGTAATATCAAACTAATGCATTTTTGTGTTATATGTAGAAGCCATTAATTAATGTAGCCCAACAACTCTCATCCCAATTTTAATGCGTGTGGACCCTCAATTGAGGGTAGAAACTGCTAACCAATAATGTGAACTTCGGCCTGGTTGGTCGCAAACCTAACGCACGACCTCAAAGAGGTCTTGATACAAAGAGAAACACAAGTCCCAAATAGAAAAGATATCTGTTTTGATTTCTTTAAGAAATGCATGTCAATTAGATACATGCCATCTCGACTTCATGAATTTTTATTATAATTACATTTCAGACAAGATTCATACGTGGAACCTCCTACACATTAAATATGTCTTCAACCAGTAAGATCTAGCCCTGTTTGTCCATGAATTTGCATGAAATATTGATGTAGTTTCATAAGGAATTCGTTTTCAAGAGATCAACAAATCATGGCGAGATAAATCTATAAGGAGCCACCGTTTCATACAGTCTTCTACAGAGGGACGACGACGATGAAGATCTAAAGCAGTGTAGCTGCACTACGACATCGGAAATGCAAATTAAATGGTATAAAAATGAGACAAAGGCATAAATCTAATGCAATAATAGATTATTATTTTATTTTTTTTTATTTTATTTTTTTTTTTTTTGGGGGGGGGGGGGGGGGGGGGGGGGGGGAGGGAAGCAAATAGAATGATTTCTTTTCTTTTTCATATTGAATGTACATTGCATAAAGAACTAGTTTTAGAAAATTTCTCTCATAGCAAAAGCAACCATGGTGAGGTTATGAACAAGGATCTGATTGAGTAAAATAATATAATAAAACAAGATTTCTTTTTGCATGAATATCTTTCTAAAAATTTAAATTTGCATGAATACCCTCTTCAAATTTATATTTATTTATATGCCCTTATAAAATACTATTTTTGCACAAATACCTCTAATATAATGATTCTTCTAACACCGTTAATAAAAAAACTAAATTTATTTTAATTAAAAAATAAAATAAAATTTTGAAATTACTTTTTTATCTTCCGTCGCAATCGTCTTATAAATATTTCATTTTGCACATCTATCCATTACAAGTATTTTAGTCATTTTAATGTAAAATCGTTAAATTTTTAACCGCATTAGATGACGTGGGTACATATGCAAAAATAAGGATAAAAAAAAAAATAGCAAAATAAGTATTTTGCAAGGACATTCATGCAAATATCAATTTTAGAAGGATATTCATGAAAAAAAATTTATAAAAATTCACAATTACCCTCCTAGAATATCAAATGAATTAGATAGTTTACAATTCACATAACATTATGCCAAAATGAGTTAGCCAACATGCTTGGTGCACATTAAGTGACATATTGCTTCACTGACTAGAATTAGATGCATAAGTTAATTAGCACAAGATATAAGATACGTAAAATTATAATATTATCTATCTATTCCCACGGCGTCGCGGTCCCCAGTTGGGTACGGGCTGGTGTGTTACGCGCTAGCCACAGGAAAATTAGCTTTCTATACAGCAGACTTGATTGTATTGGCCCAGATCGTACGGATCGGATGTCTTCTGGCATTGAGACCATCACCGTGGGGCGCCATGATGCAAACATGGAAACAGCTTTTTTTTTTTTTTCCGTGTGCCGCAGCGAACACCTTTATTGAGAGATTCTTTCTTTTCGGCATTATTTAATGCACATGGAAAACGCTTTTTTCTGTGGGCTGCAGTGAACGCCTTTATTTGGAGATTCTTTCTTTCTGGTAATATTTACTGATAAAAAAAAAATCTAGAGAACTCTGTGACCTAAAAGAGTGGCAACCAAATGGTATCACTTTTACGAATAAAAATCATGTTCTCCGGTGAACATTTTGAAGGAGAAACCCAAAAATGGAGGACTTCTCCTACTAATAGAATCTTTGTAATTAAAAAAAATTACAAAAAAAATTGCATGCAGCATCCTCTTTCTTCCTCGTCGAGTTTTTTCATTTCTCTTCCTTCTCGTCAAACCATCTCATCCATCTGATTTATTAAGTATGTATCATCTGACCATGTATTGTGTAATGTGAAGATATCATTTTAGGACCTTTGCATTGTACTGTATTATCATAAAAATTATTTATCGATTTATCTAGAGCCATATATTGATTTGTTAGATAACTAATTTTCTTGATATGTACCACCTACAGTGTGTATCGGTAAAAAGCATATTTTAAAAATAAAAAAGAAAAAAAATACCATGTGTGATTTTTCTTTTGTAATTTTTTAATCATTCATTGGCACGAAAAGTTTCAATTTTTTTTTAAAAGATATGGTAAAATAGAGGGTCAGGTTTTTTCTTTTTCTTTTTTTTTCTTTGGTATCTGGCCCCATATAATTTTTGTTCTAATTTTATATCATTAGACGACGACAAGAATAGAAGGACAACGGTTGTCTTCCAGGAAGATCACAGTTTCCCAATGTTCTCTTTCTGCTGGACTCTGCTTTCTTCTGTCTTTCTCCTTTTATTCTTTTTCCACAGATAACGGAAAGAAAGGAAGACAACGACAACCATTGGGGCCGTGGGTCGTTTGGAGAGCATCAGGACGTCCCAACTTGTAGTGGGCCACAAAATACCTGCAGATTGAGAGAGATAATAAAGTGTGATACGTCTAACTTCAGGTCGGGTTCATTTTTACGGAGTCAAACGTAATTTTTTTTATTTAATTTTCAGCTAGTCTAAAGCATTCCATGAAAAGTTTTTTTTTTCTTTTTTCAAAAATCTAGTAAGAGAATGAGATGTCTTAAACCTTTTTTTAATAAGTGAGGAGATATAAGATTAATAGCAAAGCCCCCGTGACCGAATAGCGTTCCCAAGAGCATCAAGTAGGTGCATAATATGTGCTCTGTTTTGGAAAGAAACTCTCAAATTTTTGTTCAGAAGGAAGCCTTACAAGTTCTTTGTTCTATTTATTTTTATGCTGGTTCATGGGCTACGCTTCTGCTTTCATTAGCAATGTTCTGTCATCTTTGTGGGCTGGTGCCGAATTGTTTGATCTGGAATTTTGACTATAGGCTTTAGCTTTGGGCTGGATGGGCCCAGTTGGCTGAGGGACATCCACCAATGAGCTAAATCGCTTCCTCCTAGTCTTTCAAAATGGATCTGCTTCCTTTTTTTATTCTTTGTGTTGTGTTGGTGCATCTCTCTCTCTCTCCCCTGTTTTTTTTTTTAATATTAAGACTGCTAGCATGCATCTCCAGTTCACTATATTATGTCAAAAATTACGGGTAACGTAGAAGGCATCTCTCTTTTTCCTCCAATATATATGTGTGTGTGTGTATGTGTGTGTATGTATGTATGTATGTATGTATGTATGTATGTGTGTATATATAATATTATTTGAGCGATGCGCATATACTTTAATATGCCCAATGTGAGCAGGGGCAAACATGCTTAACCGTTTAATCTGTTTAACTTGATTCAACCTATTGTAGATATGGTTAGGTTACTTGTCTAATAAAAGAGCTAGATTAGGATATGAAGTTTTTATCCGTTTAGTTAACGGGTTGGATTTCGATTGACAAATTGTTGATCTATCCCATATATGATCCGATTCATATCTGGTCTAAGCCGACAAGATTGCCACCCCTAAATATGAGCAGCCAGATAGATAGCAGACAACTTGATTCAGTACCACTTAATCTAATGACATAATTTTTCCATTTAAAATATCCGTATTCTTTAAGAAAATACAAACCATCTGAAATTCAAATCTGTCATGATTAGAACTCAAGCAGAACTCTATCCCGCTTCAATTCTTTCCCTTCTTCCATCTTCATGTTGCCATCTTCTTTCTCCATCTTCCTGTTGTCATCTCTCAACTCTGTTCCACAATTCTTGCTAGGTTTCCCGACCAAGGCATGCCTCTTTTTCTTATTTCCTAACATAAATATTGAATGCCTTGTCCTCTCACCAAGAGAGAGTGTTATCATGGCACAAATCTACTTTCTCTTATTAGAGGCAAGCCTTCAAAACATACCATTGATGGTGTCAAGAGTCAGTCAAGGACCCATAATTATGGATTGATATTTTTCTTTTTTTTCTCCCTTTTTTTTCCTCTCTTTTCCAGAATATATGTAAGATGAGGCTAACATTATTATTGTTATTCACTATCTTGCACCCATCCCATCCCTATATAGACTAGAGCCCAGGCCCAAGGCAGACTGAGCCACTGGTGAAATCCAAGATTTCTGGATACGGGGTTGAACCAAAGGGTGACGTTCTTCAAAATTGTAACCCCCACCTCTTGCCACATACGACAAGTTCTTTACCATTCGAATCAAGATTCATGGGAGCAACATAGGGGGGGAGAGGGGAGAGACGTAGAGGAACAGGAGATAATCTTTGTTCCACACACCAAACAGTGCCATAGCTCATCTTTTATAGTTGAAGGTGGCTATGTACTACAGCTCATATACAGCTAATAATACAGTTCATATATAGCTAGAAATATAGCTCATATACAGCTAACAATTCAAAAGCCTTATAGGAGTATTATAGAATAAAGATAAACATAAGGGAGTATAGATTTCTTAATGGGGTTTCCAGATGGAAAAGTATAGATTATGAAAGAGGAGAGGGGATGGTGGTAAGTAGAAACTTGGAAGAGAAATGGAACGGAATTATGATTTGTTTCTCAGGAATTATGACTCTCTAAAAGAAAGAGGAAGTTGCAAGGCTCCTTTCTCGATTGAAAACTCTTGAAAAGAGTAGCCCACGAAAATGGCCCTCTTGCCGTCAGCTAACTCATAGGTTCTGAAGATACTTCGACATTGCACAGTGTGTGCTGGTAGATGTAATTTTCCTTTAGCCACTCTCCCTTCTTGCTGATACTTCCTTTCCCATGTTTCATTAGGCAACCTGAGAAGTTGATTTTTTTCATTCTATGATTGAAGAGTCCGACAAGTTTTCTAGGTATTAACGCATCATGTTTGGACCAAGCTCTTTCTTCTGTCCAAAATATTTTGGAACGTTGAATAAGAAAAAAGGGTTAATTGCACAAGATGAGTGTAGCAAGTACGGTAGACCAAGGAAGTCTAGGGTGTGGAATGATTTAATAAAGGAATCAGGGTTGACGAATTGTATGGGCATGTGTAGTGACTTTGACCAGGCTCTCAAATAACCGAAGATAACTGGATAATCTTGCTAGAAATTATTCAAAATAGGTTGCAGTGACAGTAATTAGTTTGTCTAATTAACAAGAATTAGAGATGAAGGATCCATAAAGACGACTTGGGTAAGGCTCGGTAGCCGTGGTAATGGTTATATTTATGAGAAACATATGAATAAATGGGGAAATTCATATGATTTAAGATAAAGATATGAAATAAATAATAGATTTAATAAATGACTTAGTAGTTACTAAAATCTGTTTAAGAATTATATTTCCAATGTCTATGATCTCATGCATAGCTTCCTTCCCTCCTTTCTCCCATCCGCCAATTTCTTTGAATTTGAAAGTTCCTCTAATGTTGTTCTCATCTATGAGTGAATACTGTAGTTGATTCCATCATAAGTAGAGCATGTGACTTGTATACAGAGAATACTGTTAAGAAGAAAAGCATCTATCACATTTTAGAAATTCAACTAAATGTTTCAAAGGGAGCCAGCACCAATCAAGTGACTACGACTCATAATATTTTTTTTTTTTCCAGACAGGTTACAGAACTTATCATAAAGTATCTTCCACTACTTTACAAGTACTCGAGGAACATATAAATTCTAATTACTTGAGAATAATTTGAACCATTTTAAGATAATCTGAAGCAATCAAGATTTGCTTTACCGATCCACACTGCTCTATACTAAGCATATCATACCATACCTATCATAAGATATCAAGGCTTGAATATGCCAATTGCTATAATACCGACACATCGCCTCGAACAGTAGACCATGCATCAGTAGAGAGGGTGTACCATACTGGTCCGCACCGGTACTTCGTACCAATATAACCAACCCTAGGATTTACAATACGGCAAAAATCTTATCTCCGTAGTAAACCACTCCCCACCTCCCCCAACGCGCACTCCTTGGGAGAAAAAAAATAAAGAGATACCAAAAGTCTCAAAATGAATAGTACCATTCAGATCAAAAGTAAACGGCTAGCTCAGGGGAATGTGGTGACCTGATTTTTTTTTGTTAAATTTAATTTTGGACCAGTAAATTTTCTAAATAGTTCTCGAGCAACATAAGGCCCAAGATTTAAGTTTTGGCTGAAGTTTTCAGGCTTTGGTTGTGTCTTGATTTGCTTTAGAAACTGAAACTTTTTGAGTTTCAGTAATTTCAATTACTTATGTCCAGAACTGACCAATTAAAGTGAAAACCCACACAAACGTGGCTAAATGCCTTATTTTCAGGTTCTCTTATGTTTTTAACTTGATCTTGCTCATAGGTGATAAGTTGAATTTGTAGAAAGCATTTTCCCAAATTTGAACTTATTTTTTGCAAGTTTTGTGGAGATCTGGAAGGACATCAGATTTCAGGGGGTCCAAGAAGTTTTTTTGGGTTCGAGAAAGGGGGAAACCTGGAATTGCATCTTAAAAGTATGACTAAAAGACCGCACTCAGGCCAGATCCAGTTAAGTTCTTGTGTTATCGAAGTGCATTGTAACCAGATGCTTGTAGGACCCATAATGTGCTCAAGAAATAGTTCTTGGCTAAAAGGACAGAACACATGGAATTGGGAGATGAAAATTTCTTCAAATATTATAATAAATATGTGTATTTATGCATGCTTGCTTATGTGTGTGCATTTATGTCGTGTATAGGAGAAAAATTTTTTTTTGTTATATTACCATTTTAAACTTCTGCAAGCAAGAGCTATATAGACCTTGCTTAAGTATTGCAGCATAACTTAAGTTGATGTCTTATGGACTATAATTTTATAAAAAAAGTAAAAAAAAAAAAGTTATTATCATGAAATTACTCATTTTGCATGCAAGTTTTTCACCATTTAACAAATTGTATCTACAGCGATGTCTAGCTATGTGGATGATTGAACTTTAATTTGAAGTAAACTTTTTGGATCAAGTGGCAGTAAAAAAGGAAATTTTTGGTATTCATCTTTCCTATGTTGTGAAACATTTTTTTAAAAATGTTATCTGTTTCCTTTAGAAGGACAAAATTATTAAACTCTGAATTTTGGAATTAACTTGGATTTTTTTCATTTCCTTTTTCCATCTCTTCCATTACTCCACATTGTAGAGAACCTAGCTGTCATCCCTTCCCTTCTTCCAACTGTCCTAACCATGAGAACGAGATCTGATAAAGTTACAAAAAACTTCAAATAAGGATTCCTCTTTTAGTGCATTGTGTCCTCTCCTCCTAGTCTATGTTCTTACTCTTCCTCATGATTGAATGTACCTTGCGCCAGTTTCTATTCTGTGGGCCTATGTCTGAAAGTTTATGGGAAGGGAGATCCCATTGGGCCTTCTACTCTCTCTATCTCTACTTTAACTATTATTTCTTCATTTCCTTCAGAGAGAAGGATATAAGGGAACTGGAAACAGCCTCTCCACTTGTGGATGTAAGGTTGCATAATGATAAAAGAGTGAGCCTCGGTGCAATAGTAAGGTTGCTCCATCGTGACATGAGTTTCAAGAATTTAATCCTCTGAAACAACCTCTCTGTACGAGCTATGTCAATTGACCCTTTACAGACCCTATAATGGCAGAAGCCTCATGGCACTGGACTGCCCTTTCTTTTTATATCTGAAAGTTTATTTTTTACTTAAAGTATTTTGTGTTAAGAGGGGGATCAAAGAGATTCGATAATGTATCTCTCCATTGACTTTTATTTAAATTGCATAGAAACATTTAACCCATTTGCCTGAGAATGAGAGGGTAGCGCAGGCTGTGCTCTTCTTGGCAGGTGATGAAGCCAGGTACATCAGTGGGCTTAATCTAATGGTTGATGAGAGTTTTACTTGTGTGAACCACTCACTGCGAGTATTTGATGAGGACATTTGGCTTATGCATTCCTCTTTTTGGGACATCACTTAAATTTAGCAGGCGTCATCTTTAACTTAAGTGACCGATTGCCCAGCTATATATGGATGCATAATATAATGAATTCAGATATATTTTCTTTGAATGAGCCATTTACTTTATGTACTTAAATCTATGGCAAGCTAGAACGATGGTCTTTTTTTCATATTTGAGAAATGGTGCAGCAGGCAGTTAATGAGATCATATCATCCTATCCCTCCTCCGTTTATCTGCAAGTTAACCTGGCTGTTTGCTACTTATTTTTTTCGATTCTCATCTAAATTCTTTTTGCACCTTGAAATGTGGTTTGTTTTACATAAGGTAATCTTAGAGTGTAACTAAGTTATAGGTCTCCTTCATGTTGCCGTCTCTTTAAAAATCCTCTCAATTTATTTCTACCAGCAGAGTCTCTCCATTTTTGTGACTCAGGTCCTTGATGATTAAAGCTTCATTGATGCCTCTTTCTCATCAGGTTAGAATTCTTTCCAATTGATTTACCTCTGGGACTGTCCTTTGGACCCAAAATTAAAGAGGCAAAGATCTGAAATCACCCAAGGCCCTAACTTAGAAACCTAGGCGTGAAAAAGATTAATGGCCAAACCCAACATCAGCTGTTCAAAATTGATGTAACAAAAGTTAGGGAAGGAAAGCATCTTGGAATCAAGAGTTGCACCAGTCTCCCATCTAGTTTGGTGTTGGAGTTGGAAATGGTCGGTCTTCCAATCACGGCCTTCCGTGTATGGCACGATGGCCATGATTGAGAGGGCCTCAGAGGCCATCGTGCCATACTCGAGCGGCTGTGATTGAGACTCCTTGCGCTACAGAGTCTTTTTTTTTTGCTTCTTAAATTTGAAATTTCTTCTTTTCCCATCACTATAACTTTTGACCTATTCTTCCATAGAATCAAATCCACTCTTTTGATACTCTTTACTGTTATTTCACGCATGTCAAATTTTAATCAATATTAATGCAAGCAAATAGAATTCTAGCGAGCATTAGTGCAAGCATTCTAACCAGCTTCATCACTGTCCAACTCCTCGCTCTAATAGCATGACATAATCGCACAAAAATCCATCAAGGTATCCGAATTATAAGCTGCCTTTAATCCTGCTATATGCCTTACAAAATTCCAATCTTGTGCGTGGAAAGAAACTAGAGGAATTGGCAAAGGCACAAGTAAATGCCTGGCTAGTTGCAGGCCCACAGAAGAACAATACTATTGTCCCAAGCAGAAGCAAACAAAATCAATGCATCCAATGAGGAGGATCTTCCTTCATGGATGAAAGCTCCAAGTCTTAGCCTCAGGAATTTATCCTTAGAAATACGACAGATGATGCTTTAGTGTCAAACCATCCAATATTTTGCTAGGATCAATACCGCATGCAAAGAAACAAAACCGACCACCTTTTCAGACCATAACCAAAGGTATGTCTTCTAACATGGCAAGTTCAAGGACAAAATACCAAACAAGCAGGTAGACAAGCCAAAAGCAAGAGGGAAGAAAGCTCATGGAGAACGAAAATTATGACTACTGCCAAAAGAGATGCCCAACAACAATTCCACAGGCCAAAACGCCAAAAAGAAAGGGGAGAAAGCTTATGGAAATCACAACTAGGGCTACCACGAACCGAGATGCCTAACAACAATCCGACAAGCCAAGCAACAAAAGAACAGAGAAGAAGCCCCAATGCCCCTCCAATAGTGGATAATTTCGAACTAAAGTCACTTTTTTTTTTTGGCATGAAAGACTCAAGGTGAGAGAAAGGATTTGCAGAAATAAGCGTGCTTCTATGCCACTGCCTTGACTCTATTCAGCAGCTAATTCAAATCCTCATCTTTGCACAGTGATTTTAGGAGCATATAGCAGTTTCAGCTTCTCAACACTGTTTCACAACTTCTGAGCAGTCCAATTACATCCATGGCAATTTCTTAAATTCTCATCAACATCTCACCATGACAAGAATCCCTAGAAGGGCATTACATATGCTACAATTCTTGGAAACTGTCATTCCCCCTACAAAATTGTAATCATGGGATTGTCACGGGATAAAACCATTTAAATTCCGAAGCAGCAGCACACAAATAGAATGAACCAGCGTTCTGATGCCCAATGAGGATATAAAGTAGTCTTCCAACATCCATGAGAGCCAGAAGTTAACAATATTAAGGAATTGGTTCCCCAAGGCAGCCATGTTCACCCTAAGAATAACAGGAGAATATGGAGGTCAGCTTTTCAAGCCATCAATAAGTTTACAAAAGAATAATAGCATCACATGGTTATCAGAAGCAACAGAACCAAAGTCTCCTCAACTCAGAGAAAAGTCTCTGAAAGAATGGCAGTTCAGTGACAGAGCTTCTTACCGGCCAAACCAAAATTGGAAGGAAAAATGGATGATCAAATTTGAAGAGCATAGATTTCGATTTTCCAGAAGATCCATCATAAAACCCAAAGATACGCGAGTTCATGGTGATCAAAGCATTATAACCCAAATAATGAGGTCGAAAGCCCTTTTTCATGAGGAACCAAGTCTTCCCAGCTCAATCTTCACACACAAATCTTACCCAGCTCAACTTAGAATTTATGTTCATAAAATGTGACCATAGTTTTATGCCAACCATTATACAAAAACATACGTGGGGTTGCATCCCCTTTATACCACAACAATATATTTCCATAATGGATTTGAGCAAAGAAACTGAAAATATAATGATCTGCAAACCATATTCTTGTCAAAAATGTTATGCATTTGAATAAAGCAAGCGAAAAAGAAGAAGAAGAAGAAGAAGAAGAAGAAGAAGAAATTAAAGCCTTTATACAAGAAGTTGGCAGGAAAATGAGAGTCTCCACAACTCACACAACTCGCTAAAATCTCCCGAACCTCCAAGCTGAAACAGAGAAGAGGGGTCTATCGTGCCAGCAGAAAAAGAAACAGCCATCCTCCTCCCTGACCTTGTACCCCTCGCACCCATAACTCTGAAGCAGCCTCCTGGCCTGCAGCATCGCCAGGTAGCTCAGCGGCAACCTTCGGAACCCGGCGAGCTCCTGCCTCTGCACCCATTTCTCCAGCTTCTCGTGGCGCTCCCTCCTCTCCCCGCCCTCGCAAGCGATGATATTCTTGATCTCTTCCCCGAACAGCATCTTCTCGATCCTCGCCCGCTCCACGGACATCCTCGGCACCGTCGACTCGAGGCAATCAAACAGTGCTGCATAGAAATTGAGAGCCTCCATGAACCGCGCCGTCAGCGTCGGCGCGTTGTGGTTCGACTCCTGCTCCGTCACCACCATGACCTTCGGCGACAGCCCCCACAGCGATGCCAGGAAGCACTCCGTCTTGGGCGACGGGGCTAACGCAAGAGACGACGACGAAGCCGAGTCCTGGCTCGGGCTGCGCCCGTTGGCATGGTCTTTCTCCAGCAGCTCCCCAAGCGTGCCCTGGTAGTTCATTTGGACAATTCTATGGAGCTGGGCCATGCTGGGATTCTTGGCCAAGGGTGACGGGGTCTTCCTTCGGTGGCCCGCGACGGCGGCGGCGGCGTCGTCGGCGGCGAGAAGTGTGTGCAGCTGAAGCACGGAGCTGATGGCTACCGCCTCGCCGGTCTTGACGCGGAGCATCTCGACGTCGAGGTTGTCGAGGCGCGCGACGACGGGGTGGAATTGGAAGGGGATGTCGAGGCGCTCGGCCTCCTCGGTGAGGCGCACGGCGGTGAGGTCGAGGAATTCCTTGTGGTCATGGACGACGGTGAGGCGGAGGTGGGGCGGGCCCTCGGGGCGGGCGCGGAGGGCCTGGAGGAGGGCGGCCCATTGGGCAGCGTCGGAGGCGGGGCCGCCGAGGTCGACGACGTGGACCACCCGCTCCCCCTCCATCGCCTCCAGGATGGCCTGGTTGGAGACGACGAAGGCGAGGCGGACGAAGGGGCAGAGGTCGAAGAAGTGGCGGCGGGCGAGGAGGGCGTCGGGCGGCGGCCGGCCGGGCGCTGCCGGCGGGTGGAGGGCGCGGTAGAGGCCGGGCCAGGATCGGAGGACGCGGCGGGCAAGCGCCTCCGTGAAGTGGGACGCGATGCGCTGCATGGTGTCGCCGTCGGGAGCGGCAAGAAGCGAGATGTGCTCGAGACACGCGTTGGCGTGCTCGAGCTGGCCGGCGGCGACGTGGCTGGCGCAGTTGTGGAGGAGGTGGATTAAGCACAGCCCTCGCTCGTCGGACTTGAGCTCCCGAAGCCACGGCACCGGCGGCGACATCAGCTGGGCCGCCGGCGATAGGGGAATCAGCGGGAAGCATTGCATCGGCGACGACGTCACCGACGACGATCCCTCGTCCTGCACCATCCCTCCCATCGACAATATCAATACAAGCAAATCTCTTGAATGAATCTAAATTAATGAAAAATTGTCCCTTCAATATCTCTCTGCAACTGCACCTGCACCTGCACCTGCTTTTCTACGAGGAGAGGCGTGGATTGGGGTTTGAAATGGGAAAAATTTTATTCCGGTGTCAGGAAAGTGTCAGGATTTGGGAAGGGGGGTATGTACGGACTGGCGACCAGTGCGAAGCGTTTTTGGACGGATACGTTCGAGAGCCCTGAAGAATTTGGAATTTGTGGGAAGGAGAGTTTTTCTTTTACCGTTCCAGTCGACGATCCTTGCAGTCTTATTTTAATCGGTTAAGTCTCTTTGTCTTGACGTGGGAGAAGGGGAATAATGGCCGACCTGGGCTTATTCCATGACTCCACTAGCGTCCAGCCACGCTCTACCAAGCGCCAAGGCATCGCAGACTTTTGGGTTTTGCTTTTAGCTTGGGAGCGTGGGTGGGGCATCGCGAGGCGGCGCTCTTTTTTGAATGCCTCCGAGCGTTTCCATCGGCTGGGCTGGGCGGGGCGCGCGCGTCCATGGCTCCAAGGGTTTCCATCGGCTGGGCGCGTCCATGGCTCCAAGCGTTCCCATCCTCCGGTGTTGAAGGACAGGGAGACAAAGAGGTGGAAAAGGACGACTGTGGGGGGCATGTTCCACCCCTGGGCATGGACCCCTTCTTTGGACCAAACCTTCTCTGCCTCCTGTTTCATTTCATCCGTCCCAAGCCTGGAAATAGAGTAATAGAATAAGTGGTAGGAGATTAGAGGAGGATGAATAAACTATATAAGTGCCATTGTTTGGATGGTTGGTCCAAAGTTGGTTGTTTCGATACCATATTAGCATAATAGTAATATGATATGGTACAAAAAAAATTTAACATATTAAATACCACTCATATTAAATCGGTAAGGTTCTGTATCATTGATTTGGACTGATTTGGTCAGTTTTTATTATTTTAGATTTGTTTGATACGTAAGAAAAGAAAAAAATGATAAAAAAGTAAAAAAAAATTTGAATTTTTTAAAAAATATCACATGAGTTATGAAAAAATTAATTGTTTAAAAATATTTTTAAATTTTTAGATAGAATAGAAATATAACGGATATTTTTTTATGATCAATTAAATATATATATATAATATTTTTTTAAGATATTATATATCAAACTATCTACTTCTCAGAAGAAAAAAATATTTAAGAAAGAAAAACCAAACGAGTCCGTATGGGTCACGGCTCCAGCTGGCCTCTGTGGTCAGTACACTGCCAGGTGGACGAAGGTGTGAACGGTTGGGGTGACGTTTTCGGTTGGGTTTTTGGGACGGAGGGTGAGGAGGTCGCAGGTGTCAGTCACGTGGTCGCAAGGAAAGGAGGACTTGCTCTCTTTATTCCGGTGGGCTGGCGGGCCCACGTCTCCCTCTGTCAAGTCAATTCATCGCGCAAGCACCTCGTGACCGGCGGATGAAATATTTATGGCCGAAACAAGGTAAAAAGGTCTGTTGTTTTTACTGCATGACTGTAACATTGTCAACCATGAAAAAACCTATATATTGATATTTTTATGTAATTTAATAAACACAATTCTTCTTATAGATGAAATTATACGATCTGTTCTCTGTTCTCGAAAATAGAAACATGAAGGGGAATTTAAGAAGATTAAATGAGTTATCATCCCCAAGAACCATAGGAAATGATAACTACTTGTTAGGAGCCCCCACGCCCTGGCTTTTCAGGATGAACTTCGATGATAGTGCTACTGCGGAAAGAAACAGCGGAGGCACAAAATTTGTTATTAGAGATTATAACACCAAATTAGTAGTGGCTGAAAATCGGCAGATTTTCAATACCACTGTTATCGGCGCTAAGCTCAGAGCCGCACGGAAGGACATCGACTATGCGAGACTCGTTTTGGGTGCTGATCGTGTCCTCCTCGAGAGGGGCTCGGCTACGATGATCGGCTTGGCTTGTGGCCAGCAGAGTAGTACTGGCAGGTTGCTGCTGCTCTACGATATCTGCAGATTTTCGAAAGAGTGTGATTCCTTTCGAGCTACTCATGTTTACCAGAAGGTAAACAATGCTGCAAATTGAGGTACCTCATCACTCTGAACGGTTCATATGGAAGAACCATCTATTCGCTCCTTCTATTTTGTGCCTTTTTTTTTTTTTTTGATTTTGCTGGTTGTACTAATGCCCGCTGTGTGTGAGGCGCATTGTATAAAAAAATAAATATCTACTTAGTATTTAAAATAAAACAAAAGGTGACATGCACAAATGATAATGCCCAGACATATTCCGTTTTCTTAACTCAAAAATATTCGTTATATGCAATGATTCTTTATTTTCGACCAATCACAAATGGCTGCTAAGGATCAAACCAAGGCATCTAGTAAAGACAAAATGGGAGAGCTGGGCATTTATGGACAAATTTCTCACACAGAATAGCTTGGTCTTGGATGCAACAAATCCGGCTTTGGAGGTTCCCCTTGTCGTCTTCGGTGCAGCTTGAAAAGATGGAATATGAGCTTGGATAAGGAGAAGAGTGGAGACATGGTGGAATTGAGTCGGTGGAGCCACCGTCAAAGTTCGGTATAGTAGCGGGGAGTGGACTCTAGTATATTGGTGCAATATTTTCTTTTCAAAAAGAAAAACCACTACAGCCACAGTACTCCATTCATAAAATATACAAATAAATTATAAAAATATAGATTCTATGAATATAAGTATAATAAAAATAAATTTAAGAAAAAAAATATATAATTTATTCTATATTTATTATATTGGTGCCGTATTTGTTACGAGAGTGGCTTCCTTTCCGTGGCCTGGGGACAGACGATGGTGTCTTTTGCGTCTGCTCTCCTGTTGGATTGTCTTATCTCCGGCCGCATTGATGTGCTCATGAGTGACCGCTGCTTGTTTTTCAATGGCGTTCAAAACTAGAAGTTTGTGGAAAGATTGATATGTGGATTAATACAATGTAGAAGTCATAAAGAAAAAAAAAAGGGAATCTAAATAAAGGGATTTGAGGTCCTGCTAATCCATCAACCAATCATTTGATAGATCGCATTGAATGGACATTTTGTTTTCGTACCCTGATTTTTGTCGTTCTACATTTTGTTTCTGGGCTAGGTGCAAAATTGTATGGTGAAACTGTCAAATATAGGTAACCATATGCATAAACATGCCTAAATGTATGCAAAAAAAAACTAAATATGTAATTTTTAACCATCCAAAGACTAACCATCAAATGGCAGTCCTTAAAATGTTCAAAAAATAAAAAATATGATTGTCGGCAAAGAGTTGGATGTTGATTTTTCTCGCTTTCGAGTAGAATTATCGGACAAGAAAGCTGCTCCGCAGCTAGCTTGTGTTTGACTAGTTCATGTTTGGCTTAAAATTCAGTCCAAATTTGATTTGATTGATTAATAAAAAACTAAATTAAAGTTGCTTTAACCCTGCTTGAGCTCGACTCCATTAGATATAAAATAAATAAGTAAATAAACTTGATTGGAAAAATGACTCATGCCTTTCAGATTTGGCCCCAAGAAACCAATCTCTCTATGATAGAATCCAGCCTTGCGACCACCCAATCCAGCATCAAAGAGGACATGAAATGTAGAGGGAGCGAACAGAGTATCAATTGTTCAGTGATCTCAAAGGGCTCTTAGAAGATACCAACAAAGACTTAAGTATGATATTTCTGAGTTACTAAAGTATTTTTTATTTTGAAAATTAGACTATCCGAAATGTCTTATGAAAGATACAAATAATTCAAATAAGTTAAACAAAATCTAGAAAATCCAGTAGGAGAAACAAAGAGTCACTTGTCTTTCCATTTTACATATGCTGCACCTTATGCTATCCCATTTCAAGGCTACAAGAGGAACCCAATTCCTTCACTTTATAAAAGGAGCTAAAAGGATCTAAGAAGACGCAATGTACTGGCCTTTAAGGAGGTTGCCGAGACCATCTTGGAGACGTAATTTGTAGTGCTTAAGGCACTTGGCTTGATTGTTTACTCACGCTATCTAGTGCTCATGCTTTTGACCTGAGAATGCACATTAAATATTCTTTTAGCTCGTTGCATCGTGGAAGTAGCTCTTCTTTCTTCTCTATCTCATGTTGGTAAAGCTTCCAGCTTCGCTTTTTTTTCCCCCATTAAAACACTCTTTTTCGTGCGTGTAAAATTAATCTCAACCATTTGCCCTTATTTTTCTTGCATTCTATCCAATATGTTTCTATCTCTGATGCAGCTTCAGCAGGACACACGAAAACATGAAATTATGATTGCATAGTGTTTGAGATATGAGAACATGAAATTATGATCGGAATCAAAATCAGTATGGATCTAAACAAAAATCGGAATTGCTATATTTTCTAACACATTTAGTTTATGACAAAAATTGAAAAAAAATTTAAATACTAGAAAAAAGTTGAGATTGAATTTTTGAAAGAATGAAATATTAAAATAAAAATAGAACTTTCTTCAATTAAATAGTTAAAATAGAAATTATCCATTTCAATTTTTATTTCGAAGTCCAACTTTCTTTAACTAAATATATAGGCTTTCAATTCTACTGAAAAGCCAAGTGGGTGGGGGGCTTGTTGACCCTCTCAGATTAAAAAGATGGAGCCTTACAGCTGAAGCGAGGCAGTAGGGTAGAACATGTCCAATCAGAACTTTACTTCTGAAAATTAAAATTTATGGTTTATCTGAAAGCAAACTTCTTCGCTTAAGAATTTTTGGGTTTTGATTTTTAATATTTTGTACCATAAAAGGCTGCAATCTTTGATGGTTATTAAACACGGTACGCTATGATGGGATGCTCAACAGAAGATCATCCTTTGCATCGCACACGTCTTCTCTTTGTCTTTGTTTTCAACGCTTGTGTATTTAAGTCTGAAATTATGAATTTAAGTATATAGTTGAATGAGTTGTGCGATATAGACGAAATCAAATCGTTTTTATGTCCACCAAGTGCAATAATATGCGCATCTTCGAAACATTTTGAGCTGTGTCCAGCCATGACTAGTTCGGATTCATGCGTCGCGTGTGCTCTTCCTCTTCTTACCATCAAGATCAAGTTAACGTATAGACTTCCGTATAATGGAAGAGATTCAATTTAACTTTTCAATACAATAAGAGGACTCCTGTTGGGTGAGGATTAGGTTTGAGAGAGATGGTGGACGGAAGAGGAGGCAAAAAGCTTTATACCTGTTCGTCCAGATGGTTCCAAAAAGGCCATTTGTGGCTACTTTTTGGCCACGTCTTGGGTTGGAGATGTCTGGCCAATTGGATTGGTAGATGAAATCGTTGAATTGGATTGGTAGATGAACTTGGAAAAAATCGATCGAACCTCCAGCCTAAATTATATATTTTTTTAGTTGGGCTTCAAGCTGAATTTATTTAAAATTTAATATTTTTTAATGCTCAAATTCGGTCTATGATCGATTCTACTATCGCCATATGGGTTAGTAATTTGGTATATAATTGTTATAGATTCCGCTATGATTTACGAGACACAAGAAATATATGTATGCGAGCTTTATATGCATGCTCCACCAGGATGAATTTCCGTACTCTGCACAAGACTTGAATGTTTATTGGTAGCCTCTTTTGATCACCTTTTTTTAATCTAAAAATAAAATGTAAAATTTTGTAAGTTACATGTAATCTAAGTAGTGTAGTTAGATATTATCATTATTTTACAAATACAACTAACCAGATATGTGTTAGCTCCAATTATTGGCATATATTTATTAATTTTTGGAAAGTTAGTCGTATTCTTTTATTAAAGGAATACTTGTCGCTCGTATGAGATAGAGAGAAATATCATGATATTTTACCTAGCGGTATCTACTGTGACTCTTATCTATGCGGTTATACTTACGAAATTCTCAAGTTCAAGATTTTTAATTTTTATTCCCCCCTTTTTTTTTTTCTTTCCACAATGATAATAATGGATCAAATCAATCAAGCTATGGTCGTCATGTCTCATTCCAATAAATCGAGCTAAAGACCTTCTTAGTAATATGTTGATGTAACTAATCAATTTGCCATAGTTGCAAAATTAAACATGCTGCACTACACATATAAACAAGACAATAAGTACATAAAATAGCTGTGGAGTAGATCTACCATTATGCTCGCTTGCCGGATCTCCACCTGCATGATAGTATAAGTTCTCGTTTGAGGCCAAAACAGTATGCCCCTTTCCTATATTTCCTCACTAAAAGCGTGATCCATTCATGCATTTTAGGCAAGTAACAATCCACATTCATCATTAGTTATATAAGGATTTGGTTAGATGCTGATGACTATTTTTTCTGCCGTTGCTTCCCATCCCTCTCTAACTCTTATAGCTTTATATGACTATAAAATAAATATTCATATAATACAAATTTAAGAATGGGTGGCATAGGGAAAGCGATTTGAATTTTAAGGTGTATTATAGTTTACTCTAAAATTTGTTTAGATGTGTTATGCTTTGTTATTTTATCTATATGGGCAGATAATGCCTTAAAAAAGAATCCATCTAGCACAAACATTAAGAAAAGTTTGTGCCCAGCATGAAAATTATAAGATATATAACCAGCAATTAAAAGCCTAAGAGCAATTCAACGCTTCTTTGAAGCAAAAGATGGAAAGGACCAGTTCGGCAGCATGTCCAACAAGAATGAAGACATAAGGCAGTTTAAAGCCAATTATCTCTGTGCACAACATCTAATTGAGTAGTTTCTTCAACTACAATAAGAGCTTTTTAGGAAAATCCAGCAACTTCTTGTTATACTTTCATTCCCTTGCATTACGATCATTCTAATATTTGCGTTGTACTCAATTATTTCTAGTTTTTCATATAATCAATTCTTTGGTTGGTTAGTTTCTCCAGATTTAAGTTGTTGTTTTGTTACATGTTTATTTCTTTGCAATATTTTTCAACTTTATAGAAATTTTAAGTTCTTTCATTAGGACAACTTGGACTTATCTCCTAATCTATTTAATTCTACTGATTTAATCGATTAGCAATCTAATCGACCACTAACTTTGTTATTCAAGAAACATTTTTGGCATGCCCGATGAGACCTAAAAGGACAGAATGCCAAATAAGAACACTAAAGCAATAAGTCAGGATGAAAATTTTCTTTTTATGGGATGATCATATGAAATATGTTGATGTCATAATTAATGAACATGATGATTATAATCAAGTTGATCTTATGTTAATAGAGAAACATGGTAAAGAAAAAACTTCCAATTCAATAAGGAAGTAACATCACAACCATGTCATAAAAGTAGCTGAGGACTCTCGGCAAAGCTGAAGTTTGGCTAAAGGTAAAGAAAATAAAGGCTAACCAGAAAGCTAGATAAAAATATTGAAATATCTCTCAATGATACTTCAATGAAAGAAATTGGTTGTGTACTGGCTCAAGTAGTGCATCCATTTCTTTAGGCCATCCTAGGTTCTCAACAAGCTTATAAAAGGGGTCAGGACGGGGGTTGTATCTTTCGCAAATGTCGCTTTGAGATCTATGGAGGCTGATGAATGAGAACATATAATATTAGAATGCTTATGTACTTTCTTATAAATTTGACAATGAATAGTGGACTTGTAGCCAAGCCAAACTACAAATTTTGAAGCAAAATTGTCCAAATCAAGGGCTTAACCTAGAAGCTTGATCAAGCTTGGATCTAAGTAAGCTTAGGTAGAGATTAATTTGGAGTTTGAACTCTGAATCAAGCTTGATTTATTTACTATTCAAGCATAATTTTCAATAGAGCAGGACTACAATCAATTCAAGCTTGAATTAAAAGGTAAAATATTCCAAAAATAAACAAAACAAAAAAAATTAAAGTCTTAATCCAACAATAGGTTATTATCTTCATAATATCCTATATATACATATAAATATACTCAAGCTTGGTTGAGATGGGTCAATTTTTGTCTCGACTTGAAATTAATTTCAAGCTTGTTTTGGCTAGTCTAGCTTGATTTATTTAGTTTTAAATCGAACTTGATTCGAACTTTTCTTGAGCTAAGCTCAAGATGAATTCAAGTTGCTCAAATTGTTTGACAGAAATTAAAATCTAAATACAATTTATTTAATCAACATGACCTGGCATGCATAATCTGTTTACGAAGATAGGTCATCAATTTGAATCTATGATAATTTGTTAACCTAATTTGATGCTAATAAACATCATAGGCAGATTAATTTAGCTATTTAGTAGATGAGTCTAAATGGACTAAACAACTCATAATATTAAACCTGAAACTTGTCTAAGTAGTACCAGCTATATTGATCTATACACATGCCGAATCCAATATGCCAAATCCAAAATTTCTTATCACTAGTCAGGTTTCTGTCAGTTAGTGGGTCAGGTCACTGATTGCCAATCATACTAGGGATGCCCAAAATGTTTTTTCAGGGGAATCAACATGATATTAGTAAATTGCAAGATTGCAATATGTCCAACTGACCAATTGTTTATTAGCAATTAAAAGTGTTTCTAAAGAGTTTAGTTTTATGTGAAAGCATGTATGATTCAAAACCAATTTCAAGTTTGTTGTCTCTATTTGCAGTTTCTGTTCACAATATGAATAATCAAACTCACTCTTCAAGATGAGAAGACACATAAAAGAAGCAAATAAAAGACCTCAAAATAATTATACATATGATTTTCCTTAAACAATTCTCAGAAGGGAGTCATTTGCTTATCTAAAAGAAATAGATTATACATTATAATAAAAAGTATGAAAAATTTGAAAACTCAAAAGGAGAACCCCCTTAAGCTCATATATTTTTCCCCTAAAAAGATGAAGAAGAAAATGAGAAAAAACAGAGAGCTGTTAGTTTTTAATTTAAAATGTAGCATACAGTGAAGGTGATTAAGAGCAGCTCTTGCTAATGCAACTCAGATGAGAAGGTTTGTTTGCATGCTTTTTATTGTGGCTGTGCTCAAATTAAATAGAAAGAAATTAAACGAAAAGGTATACCTTGAGACTTGTTTGCTTGCCTTAACTTGGGCATTCGAGTCTAGTTCAGTCCAGTGGGCCTTCGACATGGCCATGAATGCACTATGACCATCCAGAGAGAGAACCTACTCAGCCCTTATTCAGCCCAATTCTCTCTCTCTCTCTCTCTCTCTCTCTCTCTCTCTCTCTCTCTCCCCTTCCCACTCCTCTGCTCCAACAAAATCCTTCTGAAACAAATATACTACTGATATCATCTCTACTCCCTCCAAATGTTTGTTGAAGAGCTCCCTCCAAATATTTCAATATGCCAAGTCATTTATGTTCCTCGACCGACCAATCTTTCGACTGTTAATGTTAATATTGTTTTATTCTTTTAATTAACTATGATTCTAGTAGCTTGGAATATTAAAAAAAGGTTATTTTAGACAATTAATTAGGGTTTAATGACAACATGGTAGCTATTACACTTAAACGTTTCAAAAGTAATTGGTTTTCTTTATGAAGTTGTTGGAAAGTCGATCACTTTGTTATGATATTAACATGTATAGTATTGGGCATTAGTTTTTCATTTTATTTTTCTCAAAAATTTCATTATCTTTTCATATACTGAACTCAAATGGCTGCTTGTTTCATGTAGTTGAAACCAAAATGAGTGTGCTTGTTGTTTTAAAGTATGTTGGTTAATGAAATCTTATCTTTCAAATATTTCATATTCTTGAATAAATCATATGCATGCATTGCATTATCTCGGTAGTAGTGAATTTAAAATTTCATTTATTTTAGGTCCGGTCTATAATTAATATAATATATGGCCTCAATGTCATAAGAAATTATATTCTGCAGCACGCACGTGGCAGTGCACCATGCTAATCATCGGTGCTCGTTTCTATAAGCCAATCCCTGAGATGATATGAGAGCTTGATGAACGGGGCTATAATTAAAAGTTTGTGATCGGTGTGGTGTACCACCACATAATGCGATGTGGTGTAAGATATAATC
This sequence comes from Phoenix dactylifera, assembly GCF_051530095.1. Classification (NCBI taxonomy): domain Eukaryota; kingdom Viridiplantae; phylum Streptophyta; class Magnoliopsida; order Arecales; family Arecaceae; genus Phoenix; species Phoenix dactylifera. The sequence goes on from NC_143203.1 coordinate 22,848,072, forward strand.
TCTCCAATATTATAGCCTAAAGTGGTGGCCTCGTTCGAAGTGGGCTCTGACTAATGTGAACCGAGCCTGCCGGTCCTATCACGGAAACAGACGCCGTGCTCAAAGTCAATCGTCTCTGGACCCAAAAACATCCAAAATATCTCTTTCTAACCCTCCTTTCCAACTCTCTCTTCTTTCAGATTACCGCATCACCAAAACCATCCAAAATCTGTCTTTGTATCCCTCGTTTGAACTGAATCTAGCTTTCTCTGCTTGAAATTATCACTTTCCCACTAATGCCCAGGAGATTATCTCTCTCTATTGGAAACTTTGACCATCCACTTAGTTTATTCTCTGAATCATTCAGCCCGGTTCGGGAATAACAAACTTAGAAATAGCATAAATTATGCCCATCAAAATAATTACGCCACGCGTTATTTCCATTTTTGTGCGGTACAATTCTGAGAATAACTTTGAATTAAGAACCTTATGACTATTCTCCCACTCGTTGAATAGTTATGTCTATCATAAATATGGCAGGTATAATGTTTACATCCCTTCTTTATGCCCGAACAAATCTCAGCCAAAGTTTCCAATCACGCTCAATATATTCACATAATTTATTCCGGATAGCGCTATTACCATGCTCTTATTCATCCCCCGCAGGCCCGTCCCCGTCGCGCCAACTCTTCCTTGCAACATTCCTGACGGAGAGACCAACACCATCGGCTTATATTATGGAGGCTAAAACGTATGAAAACTATGTTAAAAATTATCTGTACCAAATGGATATAGGATATCTGTTTACGTCCGAGTTCCCATCCTTGGAACGGGTCCCTCGGGACACCAACACATTCCTAAGAATTGACTCCGGATAAGGCCGTCTCGTCTCGCTGATATCGAGAATTCCACATCCGACTCGATGCGCACTTTATAAGGCTCTCCCTTGAGGTGTTTTAATTCCATGGGAAAAAAAAAATCTGGTTTAGCTGCAAACCAATAGAGGGTTAAGAGATTTGTTTTGCTCTCCTCATGGGACCTTCCAAGATTCGTTGGCTTCTTCTCTCGTTTCTCTTTGGCTCTTCGTATGTTGTTTGCTGTTGTGCTTCATCTACTCCTTTGCTCGTCGGATCGACCGATGAGTTCCGAGGCCGCACGGCGATATCGGAGTTCAGGGTTCTGAATAGGAGGTTCCTGCTAGACTGCCCGGATGCTAATCCTTACCTCGCAATCAATATCAGTTCATATTCGCCACTATCAGATGAAGAAAATATTACAGTGACCGTGAGTGGAGTTATTCTGCCGGATAAGTCTGATTGGGTCGCCATGATCTCGCCTTCCAACGCAGAGTAATCCATCATGAAATCTTATATTTAGCAGACCCACATGCATGCATATATACATATATACATATACATATACATATACATACATGCATATATAGATAGATGCATGCGCTTACATTTATATAAGTTGTATATTTTCAGGGAGGAAAATCTATTTGACTTAGATAACTTTTTTTTTTTTAATGATATGAATATGAGCAGCGTCTCTGATTGTCCTCTGAACTCGCTGCTCTATAAGGAAACTGGAGATTTTGCAAATTTGCCACTTCTCTGCGATTATCCTGTCAAGGTGAGTCCAATTTTCTTATGATATTAGCAGCATAGAGCACTGGTTATTAACAGGACATACTTCTGTGCATCCATTTATGCATCTGTTTTGAAGCAAATTTATGCAGAAATTTTGATATCCGGTCGTGTTTGGATCCGAAAATATCTACTTATAAATTTTGCTGGCTCTGGATCCAGTGATCTTTCCTATACCATGCTATTACCAGATGCATTCTTATTTTGTATAAATCGTATATTTTCTTATTCATATGCATTCAAGTTATTAAATAATCATTTGTTGTATATTATGATATTTCATATTTCAATCATAATTTTTATAAAATAAATCCTTTCTCTTTGATAAAAAATAAAAAAAATGAATATACTTTTTTATTCTTTACAATATTTTTCAATGTTCTATTGTTAAAATGTTTTAAAAATATTAATGACTTCTAGTTATTCCTATATTTATATATAATTTTTCTTACAAGCTCTCAAAAAATATGTAATTCATAATAATTTTTCATTTATGCTATAACTAAAGAGTAAAATAGTATTTCAAGCAAAAATATATTATTATTTTTTATTATATTTTTGTTTTAAATAAATTTTACTTTTAATATTTTAATATAAATCCGGTTGGACCAATGATCATTTTTCTTCTTTTTCTTTTTTTTGTTTTGACCATGTCGGTTTCCATGTGGGTTTAATAACCATGCCTTTAATCCTTAGTTACCTAGTATTGCATGCAATCTGCATAGTAAATCCTATTCCCATCCTTTATAATTCCCATCCTTTATAATTATATAATTAATATTAGTTTTTATCATTGAATTTTGCTAAAAAATAATTTATATTTCAATAATATCTAACTTATATTGTATTATACATACAAAAATATAGAATACAACTAATATCCAACTTGCATCCATATCCGTCAAAAACAAGCATTAATATGCTTACCATATGATTTGCATCTATATCTATTTAGAGTAAATATGGATATTAATTTATATCTATATTCATTAAAAAAATTGGACACCCTATGTTTATGGAGCAATATCTAATGGCCTCCATAAGTCATGCTGCTCCTATGACTCTTAATAGTTAAGGAACATCGGTATCTATTTAATATACCTATCTATGTTAATTTGCATCTGCTAAAAAAATATGGATGCAAATATATAAACCAGTGATCACTCTGTTTGTATGGGGCAGTATATAATAATGGCCTTCATAAGTCATGCCATTCATATGACTCGTAGTAGTTGAGGAACAGCTCACTATCAAAACTATAGAGAGACTAATCTCAGACGCTCTAAAAATTTTAATCAACCATAATTTTAGCAGCACTCAGTCTTCTACAGAACCCAAGCTATATGATTTGATACATGCCAATCCCTCGAAATCGAATGAGGGCCCAAAGTTGCACCAGCCAATAAAATTCTGCCACGTATGCTGATCAAAGGAATTTTTCTGCATTTTGGGTTGTAGAAATTTTGGGCACAATTTAGATTTGTCCCGGCTAGATCGAGTCAGGTCGGGTTCGCTCGTGTCGCATCCTAGTAGAATGACCCTATGCCAATATGCCAACTTGGGCAATGCTTAAGTTGTAGTCTGCGAATCCGAACCTAGAAATGTGGGTTAGGTCAGATTGGGCTAGTTTGGGAACCCTATGATAATGATAGTAATTAAGGTTGGATGAGAGCATCTGGCTGCCCAAACCAAAAGACCCAAGCCTTACCCAGAATTAGGTATATTGGCCTGGCAAGTTTTCTATCAGAAAGACCCATGGGGACACAAAGACCAGAACTCAGTTCCTGAAGGATTACTTCTGGTCATCTGATGAGTTTTGAATTTGATATGCAGGCTCAGTTCCTAAGCAATGATCCATCTTATTTGAGGTGCAAGAAGCAGGAATGGCAAAGTTATTCAGGGAAAAATAGTGCGCTTCGCACCTGCAGTGGCTCTGTTACATTCCATGTTGTTAACTTCAGAACTGATGTAGAGTTTGTGTTCTTCACCGGAGGATTCGACACACCTTGTATACTAAAAAGATCAGATCCCATTGCATTTGCCAATCCTAAAAGCCCTTTGTATGGCCATCTCTCCGGCATCGACTCCACGGGAACATCGGTATTAGAAATTTCCTTCCAGTGTTCAAAATTGCATGACTCAATATGTCTATGTGACCATAACTAGGCCATGATTGCATCTTTTTTTTCAGATGAAGATAACATGGGTCAGTGGAGACAACAGCCCACAAGAGGTTCAATATGGAGATGGAAAGTCTGCTACTTCCCAGGTTACAACATTCACACAAGCTGATATGTGTGGTAAGTTCTCTCTCCAAGTTTTCACACTCAGTAGGTTTTTTGTCTTTTGTTAATAATTTGACTTAGTGCTTAGATTTTTTTTTCTACAAATCAACTAAGAAACCATAGCTAAAACCTTGAATGGGTTCATTAGGGTTCTGATGCCATTATTTTTTTAAAAATAAAAATCCACCATTTACTATTCTAATATAGTTCTTAATAGAGGAAAATATTAAATGAGCAAATATAGCTGCAACAATGCATCTTTCTGAAATGAAACAAGGCAAGTCATAAAGAATAATACTAGATGATGTAATTGAAGGTTTCGGAAAGCGGAACACATATTAGATGATTTACAAATAACTAAACCTTATTTCTCAGTCTTTTGTACTAAAGTATTTCGGTTCCAGCATTTCCTCTGGTCCAATGCTGGAATCTCTTGAGCCATTGTCTTCAGAATGGCTTGGCTTACAATGAGCTACAATTGAGGAAACCTATATATATTAGGGATTGCTTCCAAAATGACCAAGCTTAAACATTTGGATTAACTGAATCTTAGCATGCCAATCCTGTCATTGCCTTTGGAACTTAAGATTAAGCAAAGCAATAGTACAATAATCTAGTTTGCTCAAAAATAAAAGAAGAGAGCAATAATATCTTATGGTATGCGAGCAAATAGCAGAGATAATCATAATTTATTCACTTTTATTTTTAAAACTAAAACTTGATGCTCTTGTCTGGCTTTGTTTCTATACATTCTTTAGGTACAGCGAGTCCAGCCAAGGATTTTGGATGGCATGACCCAGGATACATACATTCCGCTGTCATGACAGGGTTCCAACCTTCTCAGAAGTACTCCTACAGATATGGAAGGTAAAATGCCCATTTTCCCTTCATAACTTCATATTATTATGGGGATGTAATATGGGGAAAAAGAAAAAGAGGCTTAGCTTTGCCCAGAGAAAACAAAAGAGGCTTAGCACAATAAGTTTTTGATGTTTATTATAAGTGTTCTCCCATATATTATAGCTCTCATCTCACAATCAGATTAATTCTTGTACCAAACAGTGATTCTGTTGGTTGGAGTGGCCAAATTGAGTTTAAAACTCCACCTGCTGCTGGATCAGATGAACTACGATTCATTGCTTATGGTGACATGGGAAAAGCTCCTTTGGACCCGTCAGCCGAGCATTACATTCAGGTAACAAAAGGACACGAGTGGAACTCCTTCCGTTGTTAATAGATTGGATTGGAGAAGCATTATCATCTTGGTAACACTTTCCTCCATTAACAAAATCATGAGGACTACACACTTTCAGGAAAATATAAGACTATTATCAAAACCATCAAAGCCGCACCATGAAACTGTATCCATGAGTTTGTCAAGATAACTCACTATTATCAAATATGTTGAATTCGGATTGTCATTCTAAATTTGGAAGAATGTGAGACTATATTTTTTTCGTCATCGTTATGCATTTTCTAGTTCATTTTATCAATATTTATTATCTTTTGATTCCTATTAAGTCTTTTATGTTATCAACTTATAACACTAAGAAACAAGAATTGCATTACTTTGTGTTTCCATGGTTTGACACATGCAGCCTGGATCACTCTCTGTCGCTCGAGCTGTGGCGGATGAAGTTGCATCCGGTAACGTCGATTCAGTTTTCCATATTGGAGATATAAGTTATGCCACAGGTTTCATGGTTGAGTGGGATTATTTTCTGAGTCTCATCACACCAATTGCTTCCCATGTTACCTATATGACAGCTATAGGTAACCACGAGAGGAAAGGCTCCACTCCTAAACATTCTCTGATTTACTACTTAGAAATGAATAAACTACGTGCACAAAGATTCTTTATCAAGCGGCATTGATAAAAGTTAGAACTGTCTGCAACTAAATCATGCTATGCAATTCATTCGATATTATTCAAAGTGTCTCATATGAAATGTTGGACGAATTTCGAATCAAAATATTACAAACTGATTTCGGATTCTGATGCAGAGACCATCCATCCTCCGGATCGGTGTATGAGACCCCAGACTCTGGTGGAGAGTGTGGAATAGCTTATGAGGCTTACTTCCCAATGCCTACACATGCCAAAGATAAACCATGGTATTCAATTGAACAAGCAAGTGTCCACTTCACTGTGATTTCCACAGAACATGATTGGACTGAGAATTCTGAGCAGGTTTGGCTACTCTTAATTCGATTCTCTCAATTTTTTATTTTAATTAATTTTATCTCATCAATTATCGAGTATGATTCCTGACTGCTTTTTTGCAGTATTATTGGATTAAGAAGGACCTGGAATCTGTTGATCGAGCAAGGACACCTTGGTTAATTTTTACAGGGTAACTTCATATGACTGGATATTCCTAATATTTATGGATTTTCAATCTGTAGATGAGTTCGAGCTTAGTTGCTAGTGTGATAGTCGACTAACATTTTAAATTTTGATACCAACTGATACATGCTCTTAGTATGATAGAAAACAAAATCAGAATGACAAATGCAATGACCATCATTTCATATTCAATCAACTACACCGAAGGGTAAATCGCCCATCCTCATCAATTTTATATGCACTATGCAACAGGCAATATATGTGGGATTGATAAACTGAGGTGGAAGACAAATAATTTGTGGTAATTAACGTGCATTATGTTGGCTTTTTGTCTATCATTGATAATTTAAACAATCTAGTTTTGAATCTCTGGAGTTGAGTTTCACAATGGAGATTTTTGTAGTTAGATCATTTTAATTCAACCTTCTTTTCTCTTTTAAACTTGGTTATCTACCTTCCACATATAATTAAAGTTTCTGAAAATCAAATCAAGAGTTAAAAGTATTCTTTTCTTTTTCTTCATAATTTTGCATTTGATTTCAATCAAGCCTTTATGCATTATTGGTTTTCCTTATTTAATAGCAAATTCTAGCTTTTCACCAAAAATAAACAAATTCTAACGTGAATATTTGTTTTAACAGGCACAGGCCCATGTATTCATCAAATAATGGGATACTTCCATCTGTAGATCCTAAATTTGTCGAATCTGTGGAGCCACTTCTCGTGGACAACAAGGTAACAATTTATATATACTGTTACATGGTATGTAAAAGGTAGAAGCTAATTTCTATGGCTCTTTCGTAAGCAAGCCTGCACAAAATTATAGCCATATATTAATTTTTCATAATATAAGATAAGAAATGTGAAAGGCAATTGAATAGATTTCTTTAGAATAAACAAAGTATAGTAGTATAATAACATAATCAAGAATCTATGCTTATCTTATTCACTTTAATATAATTCATTATTCTTATTTCTAAAGGTATATTTAGACAAAATTATGGCCCAACCATGTTTAATTGTGAACTCTACTGTTTAGAAACTTGAGTAAAGTTAAACTGAGTAAAATTAGACATTGAAATAGCTTTGTTTCTTCCAAAGAAAGGGAAGCATCATTTTGATGTATTTTAATTTATTTTTAGAAAACAATTTTGAGACTAACTAGAATCAAGAATAAATCATATTTCTTATTTTATGTACTCAAATGTTGTGCTTTCTTATGGTTAGGTCGATCTTGTGCTCTTCGGCCATGTACACAATTATGAGAGGACATGTGCGGTTTATCAAAATGAATGCAAAGGAATGCCAACAAGAGATAAAGATGGAGTTGATACTTATGATAACAGCAATTACACAGCACCAATTCATGCTGTCATAGGAATGGCAGGATTCACCCTTGACAATTTTCAAAGCGGAGTGAGTATTTATGATTGACATTATGGTTTATATAAAAATATATGCACATATCGAATAAAAATTGTTTAAGTTAGAATAATATGTCGCTCAAACCGTTCCTTGCAAATGCATTCCTTTACTTGTTCAATGGTTAAATTTTATTTTAATTCTCTATTTATTTTTATAATATATATATGTATATAAAATACAAACAAGTCCATTATTTATTTGAACATTCAAGTTTTGTTATAATGATTAATATCTTTTCAATTTTCGTGTAGGTTGAAAACTGGAGCTTAATGAGGATATCTGAATATGGTTATGCACGGGTACACGCAACTAAAAAGGATCTGCGGGTAGAGGTCAGTTGGAATAAATTAGATGCTTTGATTCATAGTTTACTCTTGTCCCATAGTTAAGATTATTTGTCTTGAAAGCTGAAACATCTATAACTATTTAATCACCTATTTCTTAATAAAATTGAATCAGAGGCTTTGATTGCCTCCAAGTTCTCTTGATTACAAGCATACTAGAATTAATTTAGTTTTAACTGCACTTTTATCCGCTAGATGCAACTCACCTTGAGATTAACTTGCATCTCGACTATTGTGACCCCTACATCTCTCAGTCTTTTCAAGCAAGCCCCCCATATGAAAATATTTTACTATTATATAATATATTTTATTATCATACTCATTAGAGTTTACTAATATTATGCATGTCAAAATATGTTCATATTTTACTTGTTCTCATGTTCTACTAAAAATCCTAATTAAATAAAATTACGTATACTGCAATTTTTCTAATCTTTTTTTATTTAATGGGTATTGTTATCCAGGTAACTATTTTTTCTTTTTCTTTTTCAATGGCTTTCAGTTTGTGAATGCAAGTACCAAAGAGATACGAGATAGTTTCCATATCATCAAAGGAAGAATCTAGGATCATATATCTGGCAGACGATCATGTAATATTCATCACATGATGTACAATGAAGAAAATATGTGAGGGGAAAGGGTAAAATTTTGTTGTAATGAGTTGCAATGTAACTACAAAATGTTTGCTTATAACATACACTTTGTGATGAATTGTAGAAAAATAAATTTCTATGAGTTTCTTTCTGGCACATCTAATAGAAGATTCAAGATGAAGAAACAAAGAAATACAAGATGTATGAGCATTTTACATGATTTAGTGGGACAGTGATGTCTATGTCGAAAGCAAGAGAGGAACTTCAAAAATCACTTGCAAACCTTTATTGAATGCCTTTCCTAGGATACAATACAAGCAAAATCGGATCCTATCGAACCTTTATAGCTAAGTGTGCTTGGTCGATCAAGAGTGATACTATCATGGATGATCTCTCGGAAAGTCCTCATATAATAGCCCTTTTTATTCAACATTCTAAAAAATACCTTTTTTGCATTCTTCAAAAATATTAGCTTATGATTTATACGCCCACATACTTTCTTTAACAAAATCCTAAAAATGAGCACAAAGAACAAGCTAGGCATCATGCAACTATTTATGGATTTCTTTAACAAAACCCTAACATCCATATGGATTTCTTCTTCCTCTTCTTTTTATTCTTCCGTTTTTTGGAGAAAAAAGAGAGAGTTAGTGCCAAGTAAGCTATGGGTATTTGTGAGGTACATGTCCTTGTCACTCATTTCATCATAGAACTCTTATTTCCTGATCACTATAAGGTGACAGAATGCGTTCTTTTTCAAGTATTGATTATTATCATATCCTATGAATATAGCTAGCAAGAGTTATCTTGGTCTATTGGCAACTCTCCTCAAGGGGGAGGTGGTCAAGTTCATGATCCCTCAAGCTATGTGCATTATTTGCCACCATTGGTTACTTGGACAGGGTTAGATGACAGATTTTCAAGTTGGTACAAGTTGATTTGATCATTTAACTCTCAGCATAAGTATCACAACATTAAAATAGTCTAAAAGAGAGCCAATTTAGCCAAATGATTTGCCCATTGTAAGTTAATTGGTTTTCTAACCATGTCAAATATAGTCAAACATAATACGTCGATATAATATATCAATATCATTTGCATACAGACCGATATAAACTCCTTTTATTGCTAGAAAATAATTTACTACTCCTTTCCTTTCTGCTCATGTCACGCCCCAAATCCGGATCATGACACGGCCGTGCTATTGCTATCTTATGCACACAATAACACGAAGCCACATAAAATTTCATAATAAAAATAAATAGTTTCATTTACTAATGTCATAACATTGTTCATGAAGTTGGAACAGTACAGAGCTTCTAAAATCTGATTATTACATAACATTTTCAATTACCCCAACCCTGAATAACATCAAGCTCCCTGCTCCTAGTGGTCTTAATCATCTGTAGGAAAAAAAGTGGATAAAAAGGTATGAGCTACACAGCTCAGTAAGTAACCAGGTACTATCTTATTGGATCAAGTACAATTATGCCAATGCAGTGATTTAAAATGCCAACAGTTGATATAAAATAAAACATTTTATAGATGATATACACAAATCAGGTCATAAAGCAATGCATGTTCTATCCATAAAAGTTCATAATCATGATAATGCAAGTCATATAAAAATATTGCCATTTATCCATACTTTATAAAACATACTCTCAGACGGATGTGCTGCTATGGTCACTATAATCCCGTGACAGGGCCTGTTAATCTTAGTCGACTAATTCTGTTATTCGTTACCAACTTTAACCCGTTGGCAGAGGGCCTATTATTCTTTGGATGCTAGCTCCAGGGTGTCGACTGGCCTCTATTTCTAGAGGTGGTCATAGCTATCTGAGAGTTCATAAATCATATTCTTTTTCTTTCATAAATCATAATCATCATAAATAGGTTTGAAAATGATAAATGGCATTATATAATTTAAAATGCATAAACATGCTTCAAATATCATTTTTCATGCAGTCTAACATAATCATAATTTCATAACTCATACATCATCAAATATTCATGAAGGATGCTCTTTAATCAAATTCATGTATCACATGCAATCATATACTTGATCCTAATTTTGAGGAAAATATATCGTAAGCAATACATTTTCATAATGATGAATAAATAGTAATTTAAAAACTTTAAGATCAGTGCCAAGGTTACTTACAGCAATATGCTTTCCAATTTCTTACGTTCGGGTGACAAATCCTTGATCACCTAAATAAATCACATAGGGGTCATATTATTCTCTATTTATTTCATAATTTTCTAATTTATCATAACATGAATTTACTTGCTTGGATCTCAAGTCCAATTTACCTAATTTAGAGCCCTTGGCCTCGATTTAGAACCAGATTGGGTTCACGTAAGTCAATTGGGTCTTTAATTAAAGAATTGGGCTCGGTTCTTGATTGGGTCTAGCCCTATCGGGTCAATTTGGTCTTCTGATTATGTTATTGGGCTCAATTTCAAGTCCAATTAGGTTTAATTTTGGTCCAGGGTCAATGTGGCTCATCTAGGCTTGAGTCAGGGTCAGCCCAAAGTCAATTCGGTCTCAATTTAGTTAAACTGGTTTTGAATTGGGCTTGATTCATATTCAATTTAGGTCTGCTGAGACTAACTCAGTTTAATTAGGTTCAGACCTAACTCAATTGGGCTTAATTTGGTTCGGATTTAACCCAATTTATAGTTTGGGTTCGTCCGGACTTAGCCCAATCTGACTGGGCTCGGTTTTAGTCAAATTTGGCTAAACCCATTTTTCTTTTCTTTTATTTGGGCCTAACAGATTCGGACCCGTACTCGGATCAGGCCCGTTAGGTCGGACCCGTTAAGGGTCTCTTTTTTTTTTTTTCTTTTCTTTCCTTTTCTTTTCTTTTTCTTTTCTTTTTCTTCTTTTCTTCTTTTTCTTTTCTTCCTTCTTCCTTCCCGAAGCTTCTTCTCCCATTTTTTTTTTCTTTCTTTTTCTTCTCCTCCTCTTCTCTTCTCCCGATTTCTCCTTCCCCCTTTCTTCCCATTTCTTCTCCCATGGAGGGAGGAGGGCGAGCTCGGGAGGCTTGGGAGGAACGGGCAGCGGCCGATGGCGCCCGGCGGCCGGCCCGCGGCGTCCACGGCCACACCCGCGGCCGTGCCCGTGGTCGTGCTCGGGGGCGCATCGGCGGCCCGCGGCCGCGTCTGCCTCCCGCTGCCGGCGACCCGCATCCCACGGCCGACGACCCGCGGCCCACGGCCGAGGCCGGTGTCCGCGGTTGCGGCTGCGGATCTCCCACTGGTAAGTCTTTTTTTTTTTTTTATCTTCTCCTCCCCCTTCCTTCTCCCGTGAAGGGGAATAGGCTCGGGAGAGGGTCGGCTTGGGGCCGACGGCACCAGTTGCGCCTATGGCAGCCTCGGTAGCCGCGGTCTGCCTCCCCCTCTTCATCTCTCTTATTATTTTTTTTTTTTTTTTCTTCCTCCCCTTCTTTCTCCTGTGGAGTGGAGATCGGACTCGGGGAGGGCCTGAGCCACAGCCGGTGGCGCTCCCCGGCCGGTCAGCGACACCGGCCGCGCCTGCAGCCGCAACTGGTGCTCGCGGCCGACGGCCTGCGGCCGCCGTGGCCTGTGACCGATGCTGCTCGGCCACCCCGACCGACGCCCGTCTTTTTTTTTTTTATCTCTAAGCTGGATCTTAAAAAAAAATAAATGAAGAAGGGTTTTACCTGCTTTGAAGGGGATCGTTCGTCTCCTACTCCGACGATGCAGCCCTCTGCTCCGACGGCGTGGGTCTAACACCGGATCCTGCCAACCGTGAAGGTTTGTGAGAGAGAGACAGTGGAGAAGAGGGAAGAGGATGATGAAATTCCCCACCGATCGAGGCTTCTTGAAGCCTCCGATTGCTGGGAAAGGCGGGCGGTTCCCAAGCAATCGCGGCCCATATAATTCATGGGTGGGCCAGGGCTACTGGCCACGTGATATAATCATTTTTATTTTTATTTTCTGATTCCGTGAGTGACAGATGGAAGGTGCCGTTGGGCTAACGTTGTCGGCTAGCTCTGTCCGTGTGCGCTATTGAAGCGGCCGCGACCATTAGGCCGCCTTCGTGATGCCAATGGGAACTTGTTTAGAATGACAATGGGAGTGTTCGGCTCTCCTGCTAATCTGTTGTCTCTTGTTAATGCATGATATTTTGGCTTCTATGCTTAGAATAACCTGACTAACATATCATACAAAAATAAATAAACAAATAAATATCCGTATTGCTTGTACTGCAATAGGCGTCATTATCATATTTTTTTGAGAGAGTTAGAAACAGAGATTCTATTTATTTATTTTTTCAGATTTCTAATAATAGATTAATGTATGTTTGATTTTTTTTTTTTTTTATGGCGAGAGGAGTTGCTCGACCATGTGGAGATCGAAAGGTGGTGTCGAGAGGAGCTAGCTGGAAGCTTAACATCGACAGCAGTCTCGTGGTCGGGATGCTCGTCAAGGGTCTCAAGGATGGAGTAGGTCTAGGTAATATCGGAGATGGCGGCAACCATGATGGAGTCCAGTCATGTTCTTCACATGTTTGCAAGGAGGGTAGGCGACATTGTCGGTCGTTGCCAATAGGGAGCTTGTTGAGGGTGTAAGAGGAGGTCGAGGAGGAGAGAAGGTGAGGGAGAGGAGGTGAGTTCAATGGTAGACTGGATCCGACCGTCAGCTATGCAGGAGAGGCCGATCAACTTGCTCAATCATAGTGACGTGCTCAACCATAGTGTCGTGTTTGGCGGTGGTGACATGCTCCACAATTAGACTTACTCATCGGATAGATGAGGTTCAACCCCAAGGTATGACCAAAATGAGCCATGCCAATGCCTAGCTCAGCCCAGCCTTCGGGTCTACTTTCCAGGCTTCTGGTTATCACAGCTCATATCTGGGTTTGAACTCAGAGCATCTTCCTTGAACATGCACTAATAAAGGGGAGAGGATCCCAAGCGCAGAACAGTAAAACCTGTAACCACATGAATGTTAAAGACTTCCTTAATTAAGGTAGAGATATGATCGTTGGCACAACATGGATTAATGAAATGCACTACGACAAGCACCATTAAATTCACCAGAAGGATTCAGTACACTAGATTTGTTAACAAGTGAGAAAATTAACAAGACCATTGTTTAGAAATAGAGAAGTATGTTTGCAATCTCCGACCTCATGGCAAAATATGTCCTTGTTAATTCTTTCTTGATTCATAGTACCTCGAAATTATTTTTTGAAAAATAATTTTACTTTTATTTAGAATATTTAGAAAGATTTTCATTGCGTCTCCAAAAGAGTTACTGGGCACAAAAAGCTTGCTTACTTCTGCATTGGCTTCCATGGTCGAATGGTCTGTTACAAATTGAAGCAATCAAGACCACTTTGTTCATGTTGATTTGCTTTTCGACTGCTGGCGTGACATACTGCAGGCACACGCAAGGTATATTTATGCTTTGAATCACAGAACAACACTACGGTTGAACTGCACATACTGCTTGCATGTTGTTTGCAGCAGAGTCCGATCATTGCTGCAGTCCTTGGCCCATATAGGATGGCTGAAGAGTAGGGTTCCAGCAGCAATGAAAACAAGTGCTGAAAAGATTCTGAGGTTTGTCATCTCCTTGTTCCTCTTTGAGTACAATTGCTGCATGGGGTTGTCATCAGACATCGATGGATGGCCAAATATATAGAGACTGTATGCGTGCCCTAGTATTGCTTTGCTATTGGTTAATCATCAATTTTGCATGCATGAGAGGGTAATAAAGTTACGGATCTTTGATATTGAATTGCCTAGGAAGGAGTTAGGGAACAATAAAAATGTAAACTAGTGGAAGCAAAACCCACTACGTTTGCAGTTCTATGCTGTTTCCGAATTGGAGATATAACAGAAGAAAATTTTTAAGAGACAAGATGCGAAATCAATCCAAACCCAAAATGGTTATGCCGCAGATTGGAGGCATTAATTTTCTCACACTCGAGCTATCCGAACAGCAAAATTGCAAGCTATAAACCAGCCTACTCTCTGGAGTAGGCTCTAGTAATTTTATCTTCTTCAGAGAACAGGCGCCTCATTGTTGATGCCTAGCTAAAAGAAAGGAAATTGTTTATACATACTAAAATCATGCATGCCGAATGCATCATTGCATCTTTTTTCTGTTCCAATTTTTTTCAGCACAATTTATAGTTTCAGAGTTTAGATAATAATATGAAATATTCTTGACAAACCAATAGGTACTGGTTTCTTTGAGAAGCAAATTAATTTGTCTTCTACAAAGAGGAAATCGAACTCACCTCAAAATGGGTACGTGGATTAATTACTCACCATTGAGTGAAACTCTAAAATTAGTTATGTGGGTTACTCAAGCAGCAAGTTATAAAACTCCATGCATGCACATCGCATATTATTCTCACTCTCTCTCTCTCTCACACACACAAGAAAAGAATGCAGATTGTTTAGCCCTTTTTTCGCGAAGTATTTTTGTTTGGAAAGAAAAGTAAAGGTAGAAAGAAAGAGAAAGAGAGAGAGATAGAGAGAGATTAGGCACTGGGGGAGAGGTTTAGCACAAAAACCTCTCAACACAAGAGGAACCAACCTAGTATGCACCTCCAAAAGATTGAGATCTAAATAAAAATGTTCATACTTCTAGTGCAATAGCAGCATAATACGCTACCACCTGCCATGGTGTGCAAATAACGTGATATACCAAAGCAAAAGGAGACACGACAATGCAATTGCCTCACACTTTAATCTATATCTACGCCATCACCCACACCAACAAGACCACACAACCCTAAGAGAGTGAAAGACTAGAGGGAGGCAAAAATGGAAGAACTCCGCCATGGCTGCTTGGTCCTTGCCATCGCCCTTGCCGGAGTTATCCTCTCCAGCATGCAATATCGTGGAGGCTCAGCCATGCAACGATAACTGGCAAGAGCTAAACAGCAAGTGCAAACAGTTCGTTGCGATCGGAGGGCCGGTGATTTTGCCATCCCCAGATTGCTGCGCTGCAATCCAAAACACCGACATTCCCTGCGCCTTCAAACACGTTGATCCCACGCTTGAGAAGCAAATTGACATGGCAAAGGTTGTCCTAGCGGCCGGCTTTTGTGGCAAACCCCTCGCCCATGGAAGCAAATGCGGAAGTCAGTGAGCCAACCACAAGAATATCTTTGGTTAAATTAAGAACAAGAATTTTTGCACTTGTTTCATAAAGAAATTAAGTTGCTAAAGACAGTCTTTAAGATTTTTTAATTTTTTTTTTTTCACTTTGGATTTTCAGGTTTCCCTATTCCATAAGCACAAGTGGAGAAACAACTGAGCAATAAAGAGCATATAATGTCCTTCATGAAAATAAAGTTGCTTTGTTTTTAATTGGGATAACCATGGAATGTGAACATGGACATCCTTTCCCCGTTGTATCCAGTAATGTGTTTATTGATAATAAAATATTGTGATATATCAACATTGTTCATTTCTGGCTAGATCACAGTAAGAAAAGACCCTATGCCTCAAAACGGAATTTTTTTCTGAATACGCTTTTTTGGGCATTGAAAAGGAGGGGATGTCCCACCCCACTTTATAAATGACCTTAGAGATACCCCAATTTATTGGAACTATGTAACCTGTAATTCGCATAAAAGAGACTATTAAAAATGCCAGGAATATCATACTTATTACCAGCAGAGAGATTGCTTCAGTCTCATAGTTACAGCTGAATTTTTTTTTTTTTTTTTTTTTTGCTAGTGCGGGTCGATCATACCCGGCGAGAGCGGATAGACCCAATAAAGTCGAAAAATAAAATACCTCGGAGTGCCAAGGGCAGCTCCCCATCACCAAGCCATAAGGTGTCTCCGGAGTGACAAGCTACAAACGCGGCTACCCAATCCGCAGCACCGTTACCTTCACGGTAAATATGCGTGGCCTGAAAGGCCCATCCATCCCTCGCCATGGCCCAGATGTCCCGGAGCAGGGGATGGTCACACCCGCCACCCCTCGGACCCCCCTGGATCCAACTAATAACGGTGGCTGAGTCACCCTCCAGGATGATAGACCTAGCCCGTAGGACGCATCGGGCATAGCGAACGCCCGCCCAGGCTGCACTCAGCTCCGCACATGGAACCGAAGTATCAAATAACTGACTGCCACCAGCAGCCACGACCCTAGCAGACGGATCCCGAATAACAAAACCCGCGCCTCCCCTCAAACCACCATCCAGAACAGACCCATCAAAGTTGACCTTAAGAAAACTCGGGTGTAATAACCCCAAAATATTTTTTTTTTATATATAAAAAAGGATAGAATAGTCATTTAAAATTGATATGAGGGGTAAAATTGGAAGGAATGAAAAAATAATGGCATAGTTGTAGATGCGTTGTAGTGGTAAGGGTAAAATTGGAAAGGAATCAAAAGTTAATGGCATAACAGTAGATATGTTGAAGTGTTAAGGGCAAAATGAGAATTTAATAATATTAAACAAAGGGTGAATAGTGTTTTGATGTGATTTAATTAGAGGGTTGTGCTGTCGGTGGAATGAAACCGAGAGAGAGGGAGTCTCAGGCGTGAAACAGAGAGGAAAGAAAGAAAGAAAAAGAGAAGAAGAAGAAGAAGAAAGAAGAAGAAGAAGGGGATTCGAGGTGCAAGAAAGCTCCGGTTGCACTACGAGCTGAAGGGAAAAGTGTAGATCTCCTTCTTCTCTACGCAAGGACCTCGATTTCCAAAAAAAAAAGGTAAATATCCGTCCCTATCTAGTCTTTTGATGACATTAGGCTATACAAAGGGTGGATATAGTCTAGAGGGGTCGGATAAGGGCTGTAGAGGCGGTTAAAAGAGGAAGAATCGGATTTTGACAAATTTTTCCGGCACTACGGAAAAACTGTGTCGAAGTCCCAACTTCGGCAAATTATTTAGAGGGTCAAACGACCTCCGATAGCAATGAATGTTACCTCTTTGGAATCCCCTATGAGTGTAGAATGTTAGGTAAAAATTTCATCAAATTTGGAGTTTGGAAAGTGGATCAAACCCAGGATGAAGTAACCGGCTGTCGGTCCGGATTACTGTTCATCCGAGTGGGAAAATAGGGGATTTCATGCTATAATAGGGTATTAAGCCTAGATTAGGCTAAGGGAGACTTTGTACTCGTGCAAGGGAGTCCCTAATACACATAAATGATGAGTTAATTAATAGAAAAAGAAAAAGAGAAAGAAAAGAAAAGATTTAGGGAACGGGGGAGTTGAATCAATTAAAGTTCCCTATATTATAATTGGCACGTAGATTATGACCCTTGATACAGGACTAAATATATTATAAATGCATGTCACAGTTGGGCAAGAAGCTAGGGAACAAGAAGAAGAAGTTTTTCACTGCCTACTGTAAATTTTTGGAGGCGTATCAGGGCTGTGCCAGATTGACAGGTGAGTGGGAGTCATGTACTTTGCACCATGAGCACATTCCTTATTCATTTTCATGAATGTTGCCAAGTGTGACTTGATTCCACCTGAGCTTATTGATTAATTGTTGTAGTAGATTCCTCTATAATCTTGATTCTCCATGCTTGATTATTCTGTACATGCATTTGAGGAAACATTGAGAGGAATTACGAGGGGTTGATGAGTAATCAAATTGATTCCGAATTGTGAAATGACTTCTTTTGTAAATTGATTTCATTTCCTCTATTTCAAAGACTTGTGAGTGGTAGCCTTGATTATACTCTTTTATGAGTAGTCAAATTGGATTTGAATTGTGAAATGATTTCGTTTGTAAATTGATTTCATTTCCTCTATTTCAAAGACTTGTGAGTGGTAGCCTTGATTATACTCATTTATGAGTAATTAAATTGGATCTGAATTGTGAAATGACTTCTTTTGTAAATTGATTTCATTTTCTCTATTTTAAAGATTTGTAGAGCCCATTTTCTTAATTATGCTCCTTTTAGTAGAGCATTGGGAGGGTGCATTATGGCATTCATGCATGGCTTGGCAGTATCTGCAGGACACCTATAGTCGATGGGGTTGAACATCGGCCTTTGTGCACATAGTAGCCTTCTGGGTGGGCGGAGCCCAGTCCCTTCCTAGGGGGGGACACGGCCCTAGGCGTAGGATCGGCCGGTCCTACGACTTATATTCTGCTTGCCGCCGGGCATAGTAAGACCCCGCGAGGTGCAGTATGGCTTTCCGCGGATGTAGAATTCCCGCGAGGTGCCGTTTAGTATGTAGATGTGAGATGGATTTCTGTTCTGGATACTGGCCAGCATTTACATGATCAGTGTGGTATCTTATCCTGCATATGCATGTGACAGTGGGGAGTTGTTGCTGGTTCGCCTGGGGCGTAAAACCCACCTCCCGATAGCTATCTAGCATTTACATTATCGATATGGTGTCTTATCCTGCATATGCATGTGACAGCGGGGAGTTGTTGCTGGTTCGCCTGGGGCGTAAAACCCACCTCCCGACAGCTGTCTAGTGATGATTTACACATTGGTGTGGTGTCATATTCGATATATGCATATGGCAGTAGGGAGTTGTTGCTGGTTCGCCTGGGGCGTAAAACCCACCTCCCGATAGCTGTCTTGTTGATGATTCAGCCTATTGACACCTGATTTATATGATTCAGTACTATGACCTGTTGAGCATATTCATGAGTAGCATATATGTTTACTTGATTATTCCATATATGTTTCAGATGAGTTGATATTGATTGTGGTGGTATTGATGACTTACTCCATATTTTCTATGTTGAGATCATGTTCATCTTGTTATTGATCTTGAGATTTCACATCGAGCCATGATTATATCTGGTCTCATGTTCATAGTACTCTCTACTCCACTCACTGAGTATTTATATACTCACTCCCCAGTTTGGTGTTTTTGATTGCAGGGCAGGTATTGTATAGAGAAGAGCAGGGTTAGAGATTGCCTGCTAGCTGTGCCGCTCCATAGTATAGTATAGTATAATGTAGATAGAGGTTTATTCCCTTTTGGTGTATTATAAACCTTCTGTTGTATTTAGTGTATAGTTACAGTCATAGATCCTGTTGTGGATATGGGTTTGACCATGGATAGAATGGGAACCAGATTTTTATACAGTTGAGTTATATGCCTGTGATGATGTATTGATATATATTGTCCAGGTTCGTTATGTGACAGGTTATGTGATTGCTGCTCTGACAGGTAGCGTTGTTGTATGTAATGAGATAATCCTGACAGGTCACCATAGGAAAGGTGATCATTTTGTGCATGCATCATGCCAAAATTTTCAGAATTTATTGATGATTAATAGGTAGTAGGGTTCTACGTGGTGGCTGGTGGCCTTATGCCTACCCGCACCCTAGGACCGTCGCGGCGGCCCGCCGGGAACGGGGCGGGGGTCGTGACATCGGGGGTGGGGGTTCCCAGGTGAAAAACACCATACGGGATACTGCCGAGGCAGGGTGGGAACCCCAGATGTCCTGAGCTGTCAAGGTCCCTCCAACAGGACTAGTATAACACAGCTCAGCCGCCCGAGCGCAAGCACTCTCGACCACGAATCGCAGTGACATGCGTCGTTCACCAAACAGGCGAGCGTTCCTGGCCAGCCAAATCTGGTAGGCAAGACAGCTCGCTCGAATAGCCGCCTGACGAAGCGCTGGGGACCCCGATCCCTGACGCATGGCCTGTAGGAACATATCCCTGCATCGCCATACCCCATGTGGGACCCCTGCCAGACGCCAAGTAGCCCTAGCCCATGTGCACCGAAATAGGGCGTGGTCCACCGTCTCGGTCGCACCACAAGCCCCACACACCAGTGGGATCCTCACACCCCGACCGCCGAGAACAGCACTCGTAGGAAGACGGTCCCAGGCCACCTTCCAGAGGAACAACGCTACCCTCGGATGGAGCCCCAATCGCCAAATCCAGGCACAATCCGGACCAGGCTCACTACCACGCCTAAGGAGACGGGAAAGGTCGCCCATCCTAACCCGGGACCTGGTCGAGGAGCTCCACACACGAACATCAGGTCCGCCACTCTGTGGTAGAGGGAGTGAGCGAACCCGCTCCGCCAAATACTGCCCGAAGAACCTGGTCAACCGAGTCTCATCCCAGCCAGCCACCCCGGGGGTCATGAGATCACAGACTCGAAGACCCTCCCCAGCCTCAACACTAACCGTAGTCGGCCAAAGCCGCAAAGGAAGGCCGTCGACCCATGGGTCCCTGGCAACATCGATACTACACCCGTCGCCGATCAACCATCGGGTGTGACTAGACACTAGCGGCAAATACCGCGCTATCTCGCGCCATAGAAAGGAGCAACTCCGCCCTCCTCGGGCCCAGCCCTCTGGGCCTGCCCGTCCATAGCGGCTAGTGATGATCCGACTCCAGAACCCCCGCGGCTCCAGAATGACTCGGGCGGCATGCCGGGCAAGGAGCAGCTCTCGTCTCTCGAGGAGAGATGCCACCCCTAGACCACCCTCGCTGAGAGGAAGGCATATGCTTTCCCACGCCACCAGGTGCACCCCCCGTCCTCCTCCATGTGAGCCCCATAGGAAACCCCGAAAAAGTTGCTCAATCTTCAGTAGAACAGACTTTGGCACCACCGTATTTGCCATAAGATAGACGGGCATAGAGCTCAAAACTGATCGAATCAGCGTGACTCTGCCCATCATCGACAGGGATGCTGCCCACCACCCCTCTAGTCTACCCTGAACCCGCTGCACCAGTCCAGTACACTCGGACACACGCAATCTCCTGCCCGAGATCGGAACACCCAGATAGGTCCAGGTTCCATCTTGCTCGGGCATCTCCAGAATCCTCCGGATCCCCCGTCGAACCGCGAGTGTCGTACCAGGGCTAAAGGAAATGGAGGATTTCTGGACATTCACTCTCTGACCAGATACAAAGCAATAAGCAGCCAAAACCCTCCTGATGGTCTGAGCATCCACAACGCGGGCCCGAGTCATGAGGAGGCAGTCATCAGCAAAGAGTAAATGTGATATCGGCTGGGCCCTAGGAGCTGGGACGTAGGCCCCCAGCTCACCGGCAGCACATACATCCCGCAGCGAGCGAGATAAGACATCAGAGCAAATAATAAACAAGTATGGAGATAACGGGCATCCCTGCCGAAGCCCCATAGTAGATCTGAAGAAAGGAGATGGGGAACCGTTGACTAAGATAGAAAACCTCGGTCCCCGAACACACCCCATAACCCACCTAATCCATGTCTCATGGAACCCCAAACTCTCCAAGGCTAACCTAAGAAAGCTCCACCTGATTCTATCGTAAGCACGTTCCATATCCAGTTTAACAGCCATCAGGCAATGTCGCTTCGGGGCCCGTCGAAGATCCCACATCATCTCTTGGGCCACCATGACATTGTCTGAAATATTCCTGCTACCCACAAAAGCACCCTGCTCGGGACAGATAATGTCAGCAAGGAAGGGTTTCATACGAACCATGAGTGTTCTTGCGACAACTTTATATAAAGTTGTACACAGACTAATCGGCCTGAAGTGGCTCGGCTCGACCGCATTTTGACGCTTAGGTATAAGAGTGACAAAAGTGGCCTTCCAATCGTCAGGCATCCCAGCCCGCCTAAAGAAACACAAGACCGCTTCCACCACTGCACTCCGAACGATACCCCAATATCTCCGGAAAAAGAAAGGTGGAAAACCATCTAGGCCCGGAGCCCTATCCTCCCCTAGAGCCCAAATGGCCTCACGCACCTCTCCCTCCGTAACTGGTCGAACCAACATAGCGTTCTCGGTCATACCAATTTGGGACTCAACCCTCGGGAGCTGGCCCGCAACATAAGACCCACTGTCCTCCGTCCAACGAGATCGAAAGAAATCGAGCAGAATACGGCTGATATCTGAATCGCCCTCCACCCGATGGCCCTGGTCATCCTGCAAGGACCGGATCATATTCCGCTGCCTTCTGATGACCGTAGAGCGGTGAAAGAAACTAGTGTTCCGGTCACCCTCTCTGACCCACTGGATTCTGGATTTCTGTCTCCAGAAGATCTCATGTTGACGCAGGATCGAGTGATGAGCGGCGAGCAGTCCCCGGAGGCTAACCATATCGGCCTCAGGGAGCACACCCACCTGATCTTCTCTTCTTTGAAGGTCAGCAATCGCGGCCTCCACACCTTCCAATTTCCTAAAGATATCACCCACAACCTCACGATTCCACCGCCGCAGCCGTCGCTTAGTCAGTTCCAATTTACGTGAGACCCTCTGCATGGCGTCGCCGCGAACCGGCAGACCCCAAGCTCCTCGAACAATGTCCCAGGATTGAGGGATGGACAGCCAAACCTTCTCGAAGCGGAAGGGGCACTGGTAACTAGAGCCCGCTGCCGTCGAAACCAGCAACGGGCAGTGGTCCGAAGCAATACGGGGTAAATGGCTAACCCTGTAGGAAGGAAATCTAGTGAGCCAGTCAGCAGAAGCAACCGCCCTATCAATCCGCTCCCACACTCTGGCGCAACCAGACTGGTTATTACACCACGTGAATTGCGAGCCGGAAAAACCTAAATCAACTAGGCCATTTCTCGAGATGAAGTCGCGAAACTCCCTCCTGTCCACGGAATCAGTAAACGCCCTCCCTCCACGTTTCTCACTCCTCTCCAAGATACAATTGAAATCACCCACAATCACCGTCGGAAATCCCTGAGCGATCAAGTGGGTAAGCTCATCCCACAGCACCCTCCTGGTCCGATGGTCAGTATTAGCATACACACCGCTCAATATCCATGGAGCACCATTAGGTTCCGAAATAATCATCAGGACCTGTTGGGCACAGTTATGGAAAACATTGACTGTGGCCACACCCCGCTTCCACAAAGCCACAATGCCCCCGGACAACCCCTGGGATTCAACCACATATGACTCCCACTCAACCTCAAACCGCCGTAATACACGATCCAGACCTCTACCACACAGTCGGGTCTCATAGAGGAGGCAGATCTCTGGACTATGGATCTGAACCAACCTCCTGAAAGATGACATAAAAGCTGGCTTAGCCGCCCCTCTACAATTCCATGCAAGAATCCTCATGGGGAGAAGTCCGAGAGGTCGGCCGCAAGCACATCCACCCTCTGGGCCGTAGGGTCCATCGCTGCCTCGTGATGAGGAACATCCCGCAAACCCTCATCCACACTAGGCCCGGACACAACACGCAACACTGCCGCCCGAACCCGCTGAACGACTGTCGAGTGATCCGTAGACCTGCTCACCGCCTCCTCGGAGACACTCGAGTCACCTAGCCCAGGCTCTACAGGTGCAGGCGCATCCCGCATCGGGCAATCTACAACGACTGGAAAATCGCTGGTCATGGTCGGGGTGCCCAAATCGGGCCCGCTCGAGACACCATCCCCTAGTCCCACATCCGCCGCTAGGGAACCTAGAATAGTAGGGATCTCGGACGATGAGGCTACCCCCAAAGCCCGGACACTGAACTGGAACCCAGGCTCACCCGCCAGCTCGGCCCATGGATCGGGCCCAATAGCAGGCCCATCTGTGGACCCCATAGGGCCCACATGGGCTGGGAACAGTGGAAGGCCCCCGCCCATAGGGGCCTTCCCAGAATCCTCCGCACGGGCCCCAGCCAAGCAGGGCCACGCCAAACCCATCGCGCGACGGGCCTGGGAACCCATCGCGCGAAAACGGCCATGCCTCCCGCGGGACTCACGTGCCCCGCGATCTCCCCCGTGGCCCACGCGTCCCACGCCCTGTGGCTGTGGGCGGCCCGCATCAAGCAGCGACCCAGAGTATCTGGACCGTTTCTTGGAACCAAGGGTCAACCCAGTTTCCGAGTCCACTCGTCCCACGAGTGAGTCGCCGGACATGTCGACTCGGGAGTCCTCTTCCTGCCTACCGGGAGCCGGGGCCCCCTCCGCCGGCGGGGAGTGGCGACGGGCCACTTTACTTGGCTTTTGCCAGCCCTCAAGATCCGGCGGGGACACCGGAAGCCTGGGCGAGGCAACCGGCGAGGGCGGCCGAGATGGGGGCGCTCCGACTGAAGGCTCAGTCGTCTTCCCCGGCTGCGGCTGCGGCGGACCTTTCTCCCGCGTCTGCCGCGCACGGGTCGCCACCAACCACGGGCCGTAGATCGGCCCGGGGATCTCCTCCCCCGAAGGGCATCCATCCGCCGGAGCCGGAGCCCCAAATCGGCACCCTGACTCAAGGTGTCCGATCCGACCGCACCGCACGCAAAGGTCCGGTAGACTCTCGAAGACGAACGGCTGCCGGAGGGCCTTCGTCTTCCCGAGTATCCGGATGCCAGGGAAGAGGGGCTCAGAAGCGTCAATCGACACCTTGACCCGCGCAAACCCCATAGCTCGGCGCTCCTCTGTAACTCGGTCCACCGCCAGTGGTCGGCCTGCCTTGGCCGCGATCTCCAGAAGGGTCGACGTCGACCAATACTCTGGAGGGAGCCCAGGCAGCCGAAGCCAAACCGCCACCCTCTGCACCGGATTTTCCCTAGGTAGAAAGTCCGGCGTCCACGGCTCCATGGCTAAGAGCTGCCCCGCCACCACCCAGGGCCCTTCCGATAGGGCGCGATCCCGAACCTCCAACGACCAGAAACGCAGGGCAAAGTGGTCGTCGGCTAAAGACACCGCCACCACCTCCCCTGGTTTCCTCAGTCGGGCGGCCACATCCTTGGCCACCCACTCGACCGGCACCCGCCGACCGAGGCTCCGGCCAACGAGTGCTAACCCTTCCCATTCCCGGCGAGCAGCCTCAATGGGCTCCACCGGGAGCTCAAACACCGACGAGAAGTGGTGGCTCAGGCGAGCCACCTCCGTCTCTGTCAGCCGGTGAGTGACCCATGGAGCCGGCCGCGCCCGGCCAGCGGGGCTCTCCCCTTTCTTTACTAGATTCATACCTTTGCCTTGCGCTACAACCTCCGCCCACGTCCTTGTCGTCGCCGCCGCAGCCGTCTCCGTCGGGTCTTTGCCTTCCGCGGACGACGGCCCCGATGACTGCTCCCCTGCCGGACCCGTCAACCCCTCCATCGGCTCCTTCCCCTTCCTCCTGGCCATGGGAGACCTGCAACACAAAGAGCAAACCGAACGACAAACCCTCCTCACCGCCCAGGCCCGGCCAGCAGCAGCTCACCGACCACCGGCGAAGAGAGCCGTTGGGTTGACAGAGCTTTCTCGCTCCTCAGCACTTTCTCTCTCCTCAGAGCTTCTCACTCTAAAGAGCCGTTAACGTAAACTCGGGAGACCTGTCTTGCCATTTCCACTGAATATCTTTCTACCTTCTTGTTTGTGCAGAAGTTTCTGCTGAACATTGTACAGTCTTTTCTTCTTCCCTATCAGCTTTGTTGCTGTAAAGAATTGAGATTCAATAAATTTTGAATGGCTAGGACTCCCTTTTCATCAAAAAAAAAGCAAGGAAAAATACAACAGATCAACCAAATCAAGAAGACCCAGAAAAATGAAAAAAGTTATAAGAGCTTCTAGGCAAGCTCCTCCGTTTACCATAAAAATCTAATCAGACATAAACATCTAGGTGATTTCCTTTCGAGTAAATGGATGTAATCCCTTAAAATCCTTCTCCATAAGCATAGAAAAATTAGCATGACTAGCAAACGCTATAAGATGGTTGACATTTAAGCTAGCAGGTGTAAAAACTTCGCATATTGAGCTAGTAGAACCTTTTATAGAGTTGTGCGCACTGTACAGACAAAGAAACTTGATGATAAGAGTCCACCATGGTGGTTTTGTTGACAAAATTATCCCACCATATTTATACAATATAGAAAGTAATTATCTTGGCTGATGCAGAGATTATGGAATGAACAGTTGGCTTACTTCCATGCTTCAAAGGCCGGTCACATTGTTTCCCGAGGCAGACCACCCCGGCATGTTGATAGTATTTTTCGCTTGTGGGGTGATGTACTTGCAGATGCATGCTTGAGAGGATTTATTCAATCAAATAGTTCAGGCTCTTAGAATTTGATTGTTTCGAAAAGCCCATCAAATTAGGATTTTCTATTAGGCCATTTCGGGACAAAAGAATCATTTATAACAGGAGCATGAGCTTCAAGAGGGAAAATTGGAGTTATTACGGGGTTAAACCATAAATTATGAGATACAAGATAGATCTTCCAAAGTACAAGACTTTTTTTTTTGAATAAGCCAATTCATTTAGGACTAGCAAGGTAGTGATATGCTGACTCTGTTTTTTAAACATATCCCCACGCTGCTGCACCTATTCATCAAGGTTATGCTTGCACCTGCCCTACGTAGGGCCACCAAAGAGTAGCACTCCGGCAATGGTGAAGGATAGCACCAAGGTTGCATGTCGATCTTTGCCATTCTTCTCATAATGTCTTTCACTTAGTCTACACTAGCAATTTTACTTGCATATCTGTTATGGATAGTAGTGCATATAATTTGATTTTATGTATACAAATATAAAAATTTTAAAAAAATAAAAGGATTTGCTTGAAACTTGAGAAGATTTTTGGGATTGAGAAGATAAAATTATGTAGATATTTCAAATCGCTAATAACTTGGCAACTTTTAGGCTAAATTTGACTAAAGAATAAAATAGGCATAAAACTTGGAATAAACCTTATGCCTGCCAAATAATATTTGAGAAAGAGGCATGCACAACCAAGTAATAGTTATGCCGGTCAAACTACCTTATGATAGCTATAGGTATTCCAAGGGGTAGCTGCCATGAGCTGTTCTTTGGTATAAAGGAAGCATTAATGGCTACTTTTTACAATTTTTATGGATAAACAATTATTATCCAAAAAGTCATTCCAAATAATGGAGCCAACCGAAAAGTTATTACAACGTAACTATTCCTACATGCATAACATTTGCTATTTTACTTTTTTTTCCAATCCAAATGCAATCTTAGGAAATATTTTATTACTATCCATTACAGTTGCAATTAATTAGTTCATAGAGACCCATATGCATTTGATTATAAAATTCTAGGCGTTTGACATGTTTAATGTGAATGTAAATAACTGAAGGGGCCTTTGGTCTTCAAAACCCAGTTTATAAATAATGCTATCGGAAGTATTTAGAGATAAGGAGAAGCAATGAATGTAAAAGGCAAAGAGTTCTTGCCTGCAGAGAGATCATGATGAAGGCAAAGAAAAATAAATTCTTCTTTTATAATTTGATGACTGCCCATACTTAGGGATGGCAATCGGATCGGATCATAAACGGATCGGGATCATATACAGGTCGGGTCAGAAAATCATAAACCTGAACCCAATCTGTTTATTAAACAGGTCAAAAATTACAATCTAAACCTGCCATGTTTAATAAACAAATAACCCGATTCGATCCGTTTAACCTGGTTAATAAATAGGTAACCGTTTGCCCAACCTGATCCGATCTATTTAACATGTTTAGCCTTATTTATCCTAACCCAACCTATTTAACCTATTTACCCAACCCGATCCATTTAATCTGCGTTCAAAACTATTAATATTCAGAATTAATAAAAGTTTCTGTGTTCAAAAAAGAGAAAAGGAAAGAAAGAGGGAACAAATAGAAGAAAAAAGAATCACAGAAAATTTCAAAAAAATAACCGAAAAACAGGGCCTTAGAAGAGCGGTCCGCCCGGTGTTCTTCGCCACTGGCAGGCGGCCCTGGCGTCGTGGAGCTGGAGCAGGCTGCCATCCGGTCCGGACGGAGCTGGGCGGCGAGGGAGCAGCTCAGGTGGCGGCCCGCGGCACGGGCGTCGGAGACGACCCGAAGAAAGGTCTCGACTGAGAAAGGGGAGGTGGTCTGGAGCAGGGTTGGCGAGGAGCGGCGGTCGAGGGCGGCCTGCAGGTCGTGACAGTGGGACTCGAGCCGGCCGAGCTTGCGCTTCAGCCTGGCGAGGGAGTGCTTGAGACGGGAGGACTCGAGGAGGGCTTCGTCTCATTTCCGAGTGGCATGGACTAGCTTTCGGGACAGCTCCGCCGCGGGGAGGCACCACTCGTCGATGGCGGCGGAGGAGGAGGAGGAGGAGTGGGGGCTGCGGCGAGCGAGGGAGAGGAAGAGGGAGTGAAGAAGGCAGGATGGAAAGGCGCTGAGGGAGGAGACATGTTGCTTGAGACCGTTGATGTCGAGGGGGACGACGGAGATCTTCTCCCAGGTGGAGGGCCGGTAGTTGGTGCAGGATACCAAAAGGTCGTCTCCGGCGACCTCGGCGCCGTTGGATCTGGAAGAAGGCTTCTTCGGAGCCGTCGAATTGGAGGAGGAGGAGGAAGGGTGGAGAAGGAGGAGGAGGAGAAGGGCGAGAAGAGGAGGAGAGAGTAGCCATGGGGAGGTGGACTTGAGGTATGGAGGAGAGGAGACTGAGGAGAGGGAGAGGGACACCGGACATTGAGGGAATAGAGGAATAGAGCTCGGCGGCGCCATTTCACAAACCCTAATCCTAAAATCGGGCTGAAAGCGGGCTGAGGAGGGGAGTATATTGCGACATAAACCAACTCCATGGTGGACAGCATTTTTGTTCGAGAAACGGTATACATCTGAAGACAAAACACAGCATTTTTGTTGAACTTTTTTCTTGAGAACTTTTTATTGAAGCTCTATATTGCATTTAACTTAGCTGATACAAAGGCCGCAGCATCACTTGGGATTCATGAAGGCGAATTTGTGCTACTCCATCCATGTTGATGGATCTTATTTTTAGAGAAGGATAGGCCATCAGGTATCGCATGTGCAGAAGCACTTGTGGCCGAGGCAATTGGCACCGGGGCACTTCCCACACTCAGCCCGGCAATCAGCATCTCTCATGCATGCATCTGCTTCGAATCCGGGAGCTGTCGAAATTGCCCGACCTGCATAAAATGAAGACTGACCTTGTTAACTTCCATTACTACAAAACTTTTTTTTTTTTTGCAGAAAAAGATTAGGCAAATCCTGATCTCTTTGACAATTAGTACAAAACATTATCAAGTTTAAACAACATGTGTGTGTGTGTGTGTGTGTGTGTGTGTGTGTGAGTGAGAGAGAGAGAGAGAAAGAGAGAGAGAGAGAGAGAGAGAGACCAGAAGCCATCAACAAGAGAAGTAGTACAAACGAAGCCATGAGGGTGGATTGTTTGGCCATGTTTGCTCCTGTGATGTGAAGTATTGTTTTGTGCCTGCAAAGAGTATCAGGTGGATTTATATAGGACAATTACCTCAGTTCCATTTATGGTGATGAATCTGCAGAGATTGTCCAAATCAGAGATTATCCTTTCCTGGATATCGTTCTTGATACCATATATAGATGTATCTGCAGTGTTGAGTTCTAACTGGAAAAAATTACCGATCTCTCCCTATCTTACCACACTAATTTTCTCTTCCCCCTGAGAAGTCCCATGGGCGTCATAGAAGGCATTAAGGCAGCTGTTTAAGGACTGGTAGTGAAAATCTTCTTCTCTGAGATACTACTCCACTTATTGTGTTTCCTAATTCTCTCCTCGGTCCTTCCATCAAAAAGATAGGGTCCTCGACATGTTAGAAAATTGTGCTGCCGTCCCCATCTTTCTAGTGGTTAAGTTTTGTAATGGTAGAGAGGTAAATGTATTATAAAAACTAGAAGGACGGCCTCTTTATAAATTTTCCACCTGTTGGTCTAGTATGATTCTATGACCACATAGAAATCTATTGCGAGATTTGCTAGCCATGGAAATCTCTTGGAAGATTGAGGGGCTTTAAAGCTAGCTTGAGCGTTTAATTAACTCATCCCAGTCCAACTGGGGTGCAAATGGATCAGGTGGACTCAAGGATATGATGAACCAAATATTGTCCCAACCACATTTGAGAACAAGAGACTCAATACCATAATTAGGTTTCATTCGACCTGACTCCTCACACAACCTCGTATATTATGGACCTACGGTCCAGTTTAAGGCTATGCTCCCAACGAAACACTCGAATTTAGCCCAAGAGGTTGGTACCTCCACTCTGTTAAAAGGAGGTTGTAGGTTTATTTGTTGTTCATGTGCCCTAAACCTTTTGAATTTTTGCAAGATAGTTAGCTAGGAATGCATCCTTATGCATATAAACTGATATTGATAGAAACATTACTACGAAACATACACTTGATTAATCCATTGGCCCATGCAACAATTCTCAGTTAGACTATATATCAAAAAGCAGTCAAAATAAAATAAAAGCTTAGTAGGCTTAGCTATCCCAACATAGCACTTAGCATGAAATTATACTGTGTCATATATCCGCCATTCATATTTTCCCAAAGCCAAATATTTGTGACCTTGTCTATGATGGAAAGCTAAGCTATGCTCTACACCACTTCCGAAAAAAAGGTCTCTTCCTACCCCTCTAAAGCTTGAAAACTCAAGACATACTTAACAGCATGTAATGTCAACTTAGGCAATCTCATTGATAGAGCTTCTGTCCTATCTCCGCTCCCTCCGCACCATTGCCAAATTGGCCAATTCAGATCAAAAATGTCACGCCCCGAATTCGGATCATGACACGGCCGTGCTATTGCCAAGTTAAGCATACAATAACACGCAGCCTCTTTAAAACTTCAATTACTAAACAACTATATTCGTGAAAGTCATTAAATATTCAGGTATTAAAATCCATACATAGCTTCTAAAAACAATATCATCATTTAATATTTTATTATTCCCATAACCCTGAGGCATGTCATGCTCCTTGTTCCTAGCATCTCCTATTCATCTATAAGAACATAAATAAATGGGTGTGAGCTATAAAGCTCAGTAAGTAACAATGCATAATCTTATCAGATCAAGCATAATATTTTTGTATGCCAATGCACTATTTGAAGAATAAACAGTTGTAATAAAGAAAGCATTTTCCAAATCAAACCAGACGTAAACCTTTTTTCTTTATTTCCTGCTTTAAAATCCGTACTCATCATTATTCTTGCTTTGAAATCCATACTTATCATTATTCATACTTTGAAATATGTACTATTATTATTCATGCTTTGAAATCTGTGCTTGTAATAAAGTAAACATTTCATATAATCAAATCTTTGCCATAATCAAACTAGTTATAAAACTATGCCTGTCCATTCATGCAACTTCATAAATATGATTATGCATCATAAAACTTTTGCCATTTATGCAACATAAAACTTTTGCTATTATTCCATACTTTGAAATTCATACTCTCAGATGGTAATGTAGCTATGGCCGCTCTTATTCCCACGGCAAGGCCTTTACCACTGCAGGGTCATCTTCCAGTTACTATTACCCACTGGCGGGGGGGTCATACATAGCGATCTGAGAGTTCTTAAAACATATCATGCTTTTCATAAATCTTTTCTCATAGATCCATTGGAAAGTGAATAATGGCATCATGCTAATAAAACTCATGATCATGCTGAAAACTTTATTTTTCCATGCATCTTTCTACATCATCATAATCATGTGTACATAATATAATAATAATAATGATGGATGCTATGTATCCAAAATCATGTAATCATTTGCTAACACATGCTTGATCCTAATTTTGTGAAAACATAAATAATCATATACAATTTCATAATCGAGTAATCACAAGTATTTGATAAAACATAAGATTACATCATGTACTTTTCCACAATTCTTATACATAATTCCAATTGCATAAATAATACTTTTTCATCTTATAAAACGTGATACATGATCCATAATAAGATTAAGACAGGTTACTTACCTTAATTTGCCCATCAAATGCCAATTCTCCAATACCTAGCAAGATCATTAAATTACATGTCACTTACATATTTAATTTCTATTTATTTATAATCTTAAAGTCATTTACAACCCATCCATAGGACTCAATTTCATTTTCGGGTCCATAGCCCAATTTAATTTATGGTTCAGGCCCATGGCCCAATTCAATTTCTGGTTCCGGTCTAATTTACTTCCTAGTTCGGGTTTGATTTAATTTCTGGCTCAGGTCTGATTCAGCTTCTGGTTCAGGTCTGAGCCAATTCCACTTCTGGTTTAGACCAAATTGCCCTCTGGTTCAGGTCTGGGCCCATTTGCATTCAGGCCCGATGTTTAATTGGGTTCTGGATCAGGCCCTTGGCCTGATTCACTTACTGGGCCCATTTATATTCAGGCCCAGAAACACAATTAGTTAATTTATAATTAAACCTTATTAGTTCTAATTAATTTAAAGGGAGCCTAGTCTCAAACTATATTCAATTTAGTCGCTATATTAAAATTTGAGCTCTTCAAGCCCAGTTAGTTTTGGTTTTAAAAACACTAGGCTTGAATCAGGGCCCAGCCCGGCTTCAGGCTTCTAAAGCCAAGTTTATTTGAAGCCCACTCCGGAATCAGGCCCATTTCGGCCCACAGCCATTTTTTTATTTATTTTTCTTTCTTCTTTTCTTTTCCTTCTTTCCTTCTTTTCTTTTCTTTTTCTTTTCTTTTTTCTTTTCTTTTTCTTTTTCTTTCTTTTTCTTCTCTTCTCCGTTCCCGAAGCTTCCTCCCTCTTCTTTCTTTTCTTCTTCTCTTCCCCTTCTTTCTTCTTCCCTTCCCGATCTCCTCCTCCTCTTCTCGTCTTCTCACATGAAGCGAGGAAGCTAGTGGGAGTGCTCGGAGGGAAACGGGTCCGAGGTCGGGGAAATCGGCAACCAGCCAACATCGCCCGCGGCTCGGCCTGTAGCAGCCGATCCCCCCTTCTTCTTCTTCCATCTTCTCTTCAGAAGGGAGGAGGGCGACTCCCCCTCATGGAAAAAGTCGGTCGCGACCGGCGGCGCCCACGGCCGAACCCGTGGCCGCGCCCGCAGCAGCCGGCCCCCTCTCCATTCTTTGGTGCAAATGGGGGTCGGAACCACCCCCTTGAGAAGAAGGGGCCTCCGTCCCACCGCAACTCCGACCGAAGCCCGCAGAGTCTGCGGTCGGAGCCGGCGGCTCCTCCTTCGTCCCCACTGCGGGTGGGGGAGAGACCCACCCCCACGGCAAGTCGCGACCAAGAAAAACCCGCAGCTGAGTTCACTGCGCTGGATCCACATCTGGGGACCCTAGGTAGGCTCTTCCCCTTCTTTCCCTCTTCTTCTTCTTCATATTCTTCCTATTCTTTTTCTTTTGTTTTCATTCTTTCCCTTTTTCCTGTTTTTGATCTCTTATATTTCGTTCTCTATATCTTGTTGTTTCATGATTAAGCTAGATCTACTTGCATATTACAATGGAAGAAGAAGTCAGGGACTTACCTAGTTCCGGGACAACCCTGTGATGTTCCCTCCGGCGGCTCAGATCCCTACTCTTCAGTTCCTTGTAGCAGGAGAAAAAGGGAGTGAGGGGCAGTGAGGTGAGGAATGAAACATCCGTGAGAAGAGCCCCTGGTTCTTATAGCATTCGGTGGAGAGGAAGAAGAGTGGTGGTGATCGTGGCTGTCAGGCGGTTGTAACTAGGGGTGCAAATGGGTCAGGTCGGGTCGGGTCCTAGGTGACCCTGATCCGACCCGGTTTTTTGTTCGGGTCCCAATTTTGGACCCGGACCCAACCCGGTTGAAGATCGGGTTGGGTCGGGTCGGGTCCGAGTCGGGTTCGGGTCGGGTCCGGGTCTGATTCGGGTCGGGTCCGGGTCCGGGTCCGATCGGGTCCAATTTTTTTATGCTTTTGAAAAAAAATTTGGCCAAATCTAATTTGGTCATATCATAATTATGAGGTGCTGGGCGACCCATGACTTAAAAGACTTTGCAATTGAGCTCCAGTGAGAACAGATGACCCATGACTTACTAACTAAGTCGGTCTACAAGCCAAATTTCATATCACACTATTTTTTATCTATATGACTGATTGGACGGAACTCGGTGTCTCCCAGCTCCCCTCTCACGAGGATAAAAAAAATCCCAGACCTTCTTCCAAAATCCAATTCCATTACAGAAAACTGGCACATGACCCATATTCAGTTGCAGTGTTCCCTCACTTTCTCCCTTCAAAAGTTAAAAGAAACAAAAACCAAAAAACAGAAGGAAAAAAAAAAAGGCAGCTACCGAGACACCAGAGGTCTCAACAGTGTAATAGATCGAGAGAGAATCCTGACGGGCCGACGTTCCTTTGGATTCTGTGAACCTATGCTTGTTGCTAACTTGCTATCCTCCCACACTGACCAACAGTATCACAACCCATGCCAAAAAAAAAAAAAGAAAAAGAAAAAGAAAAGACTTTCTTTTGCTTTTCCTCTCTCTCTCTTCGGGTTCATTCAGGTCGGATCGGGTCCGTTTGGTAAACCCAGACCCGACCCAGAAAATGATTCGGGTCCAATTTTAGGACCCGACCCGAACCCGCGGGTCCCAAAATTCGGATCGGGTGGGTCTACGCGGGTCGGGTCACGGGTCGACCCGACCCATTTGCAGCCTTAGTTGTAACCGCCGAACAGCTGGCGATTACCGCCTCCATCTTCTTCCCGAAAGGCTACTTGGATTTTCAGATGGGCCAGCCACGTTGGGCTTGGCCCATTAGTCCACTATGTGTGGGCTGGTCCTCACAAAAAACATACCAAGGCATTGTTTTAGGTTGTAATTTATGTTATAAAAATATAATTAGGAAGATTAGATGGAGGCATAAATTATGGATCCGCACTAACAAACTCATCCAATTAATATGCGTAATACAAATTGAATTTCCAACTCGTTAGAGGGTATTTGATTAGAGGAAAAAATGTAGGTAATAAATAACTAGTTGAATTTTCGAAATGATTTTTTTTATGACAATGACAAAATTGCCCTCTCAGTTTTTGGTGTGTTTAAAGGATGGATGAGTGCAACATAGTAATTGGAGAGGATAAGTTTCTTATATTCCATGGGATAACTTTGTTCCACCAATATTACGGTTTAGAATTATCCCTTCTCTCTCTTTAACTTTTTGTGCTTAACCAGATAGGCTCCTGAGGTATTTAGCCAGATAGCCCCTCGTTTAAGTAAGGCTGCAAATGGTCGGATCGACCCGAGACCCGACCTGGCCCGACCCGCGTAGATCCGGTCCAATTCGAATTTTAGGATCCGCGGGTCCGGGTTGGGTCCTAAAATTGGACCCGAATTATTTTCTAGGTTGGGTCTGGGTTTACTGAACGAACCCGATCCGATCTGAATGGACCCAAAGAGAGAGAGAGGGGGAAAAGCAAAAGAGAGATTTTGTGTGTGTGTGTGTGTGTATGTGGGTCGTGGCATTATTGGTCTGTCGGGATTCTCTCTCGATCTATTACACTGTGGATACCTCTGGTGTCTCGGTAGCTGGCTTTTTTTTTTTTTTTTTTCCCTTCCGTTTTTTGGTTTTTGTTTTTTTTAACTTTTGCATGGAGGCAGCGAGGGAACACTGAATTGAATATGGGTCATGTGCTAGTTTTCTGCAATGGAATTGGATTTTGGAAGGAGGACAATTTATAATAGGAGCATGAGCTTCAAAAGGACAATTTGGAGTTATTATAGGGTTAAACCATAAATTATGAGATACAAGATGGATCTTCCAAAGTACAAGGCTTTTTTTTTTTTGAATAAGCCAATTCTTTTGGGACGATGTGCTGACTCTGTTTTTTAAACATATCCCCACACTGCTGCACCTATTCATCAAGGTTATGCTTGCACCTGCCCTACGTAGGGCCACCAAAGAGTAGCACTCCGGCAATGGTGAAGGATAGCACCAAGGTTGCATGTTGATCTTTGCCATTCTTCTCATAATGTCTTTCACTTAGTCTACACTCTAGCAATTTTACTTGCATATATGTTATGGATAGTAGTGCATATAATTTGATTTTATGTATACAAATATAAAAAATTTAAAAAATAGAAGGATTTGCTTGAAACTTTAGAAGATTTTTGGGATTGAGAAGATAAAATTATGTAGATATTTCAAATCGCTAATAACTTGGCAACTTTTAGGCTAAATTTGACTAAAGAATAAAATAGGCATAAAACTTGGAATAAATAATATTTGAGAAAGAGGCATGCACAACCAAGTAATAGTTATGCCGGCCAAACTACCTTATGATAGCTATAGGTATTCCAAGGGGTAGCTGCCATGAGCTGTTCTTTGGTATAAAGGAAGCATTAATGGCTACTTTTTACAATTTTTATGGATAAACAATTATTATCCAAAAAGTCATTCCAAATAATGGAGGCAACCGAAAAGTTATTACAACGTAACTATTCCTACATGCATAACATTTGCTATTTTAATTTTTTTTCCAATCCAAATGCAATCTTAGGAAATATTTTATTACTATCCATTACAGTTGCAATTAATTAGTTCATAGAGACCCATATGCATTAGATTATAAAATTCTAGGCGTTTGACATGTTTAATGTGAATGTAAATAACTGAAGGGGCCTTTGGTCTTCAAAACCCAGTTTATAAATAATGCTATCGGAAGTATTTAGAGATAAGGAGAAGCAATGAATGTAAAAGGCAAAGAGTTCTTGCCTGCAGAGAGATCATGATGAAGGCAAAAAAAAATAAATTCTTCTTTTATAATTTGATGACTGCCCATACTTAGGGATGGCAATCGGATCATATACAGGTCGGATCAGAAAATCATAAATCTGAACCCAATCTGTTTATCAAACAGGTCAAAAATTACAATCTAAATCTATCATGTTTAATAAACAAATAACCCGATCCGATCCATTTAACATGTTTAATAAATAGGTAACCGTTTGCCCAACCTGATCCGATCTATTTAACATGTTTAGCCTTATTTATCCTGACCCAACCTATTTGCCCAACCCCATCCGTTTAATTTGTGTACAAAACTATTAATATTCAGAATTAATAAAAATTTCTGTGTTCAAAAAAGAAAAAAAAAAGAATGAGGGAACAAATAGAAGAAAAAAAGAATCACAGAAAATTTCAAAAAAATAACCGAAAGACAGGGCCTTAGAAGAGCGGTCCGCCCGGTGTTCTTCGCCACTGGCCGGCGGCCCTGGCGTCGTGGGGCTGGAGCAGAGCTGCCATCCGGTCCGGACGGCGCTGGGCGGCGAGGGAGCAGCTCAGGTGGCGGCCCGCGGCACGGGCGTCGGAGACGACCCGAAGAAAGGTCTCGACTGAGAAAGGGAAGGTGGTTTGGAGCAGGGTTGGCGAGGAGCGGCGGTCGAGGGCGGCCTGCAGGTCGTGACAGTGGGACTCGAGCCGGCCGAGCTTGCGCTTCAGCCTGGCGAGGGAGTGCTTGAGACGGGAGGACTCGAGGAGGGCTTCGTCTCATTTCCGAGTGGCATGGACTAGCTTTCGGGACAGCTCCGCCGCAGGGAGGCACCACTCGTCGATGGCGGCGGAGGAGGAGGAGGAGGAGTGGGGGCTGCGGCGAGCGAGGGAGAGGAAGAGGGAGTGAAGAAGGCAGGATGGAAAGGCGCTGAGGGAGGAGACATGTTGCTTGAGACCGTTGATGTCGAGGGGGACGACGGAGATCTTCTCCCAGGTGGAGGGCCGGTAGTTGGTGCAGGATACCAAAAGGTCGTCTCCGGCGACCTCGGCGCCGTTGGATCTGGAAGAAGGCTTCTTCGGAGCCGTCGAATTGGAGGAGGAGGAGGAAGGGTGGAGAAGGAGGAGGAGGAGGAGGAGGAGAAGGGCGAGAAGAGGAGGAGAGAGTAGCCATGGGGAGGTGGACTTGAGGTATGGAGGAGAGGAGACTGAGGAGAGGGAGAGGGACACCGGACATTGAGGGAATAGAGGAATAGAGCTCGGCGGCGCCATTTCACAAACCCTAATCCTAAAATCGGGCTGAAAGCGGGCTGAGGAGGGGAGTATATTGCGACATAAACCAACTCCATGGTGGACAGCATTTTTGTTCGAGAAACGGTATACATCTGAAGACAAAACACAGCATTTTTGTTGAACTTTTTTCTTGAGAACTTTTTATTGAAGCTCTATATTGCATTTAACTTAGCTGATACAAAGGCCGCAGCATCACTTGGGATTCATGAAGGCGAATTTGTGCTACTCCATCCATGTTGAT
The DNA here is from genome assembly GCF_051530095.1 of Phoenix dactylifera. NCBI lineage: Eukaryota > Viridiplantae > Streptophyta > Magnoliopsida > Arecales > Arecaceae > Phoenix > Phoenix dactylifera. The sequence goes on from NC_143203.1 coordinate 22,886,547, forward strand.
GGATCTTATTTTTAGAGAAGGATAGGCCATCAGGTATCGCATGTGCAGAAGCACTTGTGGCCGAGGCAATTGGCACCGGGGCACTTCCCACACTCAGCCCGGCAATCAGCATCTCTCATGCATGCATCTGCTTCGAATCCGGGAGCTGTCGAAATTGCCCGACCTGCATAAAATGAAGACTGACCTTGTTAACTTCCATTACTACAAAACTTTTTTTTTTTTTGCAGAAAAAGATTAGGCAAATCCTGATCTCTTTGACAATTAGTACAAAACATTATCAAGTTTAAACAACATGTGTGTGTGTGTGTGTGTGTGTGTGTGTGTGTGAGTGAGAGAGAGAGAGAGAAAGAGAGAGAGAGAGAGAGAGAGAGACCAGAAGCCATCAACAAGAGAAGTAGTACAAACGAAGCCATGAGGGTGGATTGTTTGGCCATGTTTGCTCCTGTGATGTGAAGTATTGTTTTGTGCCTGCAAAGAGTATCAGGTGGATTTATATAGGACAATTACCTCAGTTCCATTTATGGTGATGAATCTGCAGAGATTGTCCAAATCAGAGATTATCCTTTCCTGGATATCGTTCTTGATACCATATATAGATGTATCTGCAGTGTTGAGTTCTAACTGGAAAAAATTACCGATCTCTCCCTATCTTACCACACTAATTTTCTCTTCCCCCTGAGAAGTCCCATGGGCGTCATAGAAGGCATTAAGGCAGCTGTTTAAGGACTGGTAGTGAAAATCTTCTTCTCTGAGATACTACTCCACTTATTGTGTTTCCTAATTCTCTCCTCGGTCCTTCCATCAAAAAGATAGGGTCCTCGACATGTTAGAAAATTGTGCTGCCGTCCCCATCTTTCTAGTGGTTAAGTTTTGTAATGGTAGAGAGGTAAATGTATTATAAAAACTAGAAGGACGGCCTCTTTATAAATTTTCCACCTGTTGGTCTAGTATGATTCTATGACCACATAGAAATCTATTGCGAGATTTGCTAGCCATGGAAATCTCTTGGAAGATTGAGGGGCTTTAAAGCTAGCTTGAGCGTTTAATTAACTCATCCCAGTCCAACTGGGGTGCAAATGGATCAGGTGGACTCAAGGATATGATGAACCAAATATTGTCCCAACCACATTTGAGAACAAGAGACTCAATACCATAATTAGGTTTCATTCGACCTGACTCCTCACACAACCTCGTATATTATGGACCTACGGTCCAGTTTAAGGCTATGCTCCCAACGAAACACTCGAATTTAGCCCAAGAGGTTGGTACCTCCACTCTGTTAAAAGGAGGTTGTAGGTTTATTTGTTGTTCATGTGCCCTACAACCTTTTGAATTTTTGCAAGATAGCTAGGAATGCATCCTTATGCATATAAACTGATATTGATAGAAACATTACTATGCAATTCGAAACATACACTTGATTAATCTATTGGCCCATGCAACAATTCTCAGTTAGACTATATATCAAAAAGCAGTAAAAATAAAATAAAGGCTTAGTAGGCTTAGCTATCCCAACATAGCACTTAGCATGAAATTATACTGTGTCATATATCCGCCATTCATATTTTCCCGAAGCCAAATATTTGTGACCTTGTCTATGATGGAAAGCTAAGCTATGCTCTACACCACTTCCGAAAAAAAGGTCTCTTCCTACCTCTCTAAAGCTTGAAAACTCAAGACATACTCAACAGCATGTAATGTCAACTTAGGCAATCTCATTGATAGAGCTTCTGTCCTATCTCCGCTCCCTCTGCACCATTGCCAAAATTGGCCAATTCAGATCAAAAACATACCAAGGCATTGTTTTAGGTTGTAATTTATGTTATAAAAATATAATTAGGAAGATTAGATGGAGGCATAAATTAGGGATCCGCACTAACAAACTCATCCAATTAATATGCGTAATACAAATTGATTTTCCAACTCGTTAGAGGGTATTTGATTAGAGGAATAAATGTAGGTAATAAATAACTAGTTGAATTTTTGGAATGATTTTTTTATGACAATGACAAAATTGCCCTCTCAGTTTTTGGTGTGTTTAAAGGATGGATGAGTGCAACATAGTAATTGGAGAGGATAAGTTTCTTATATTCCATGGGATAACTTTGTTCCACCAATATTACGGTTTAGAATTATCCCTTCTCTCTCTTTAACTTTTTGTGCTTAACCAGATAGGCTCCTGAGGTATTTAGCCAGATAGCCCCTCGTTTAAGTAAGGCTGCAAATGGTCGGATCGACCCGAGACCCGACCTGGCCCGACCCGCGTAGACCCGGTCCAATTCGAATTTTAGGATCCGCGGGTTCGGGTTGGGTCCTAAAATTGGACCCGAATTATTTTCTAGGTTGGGTCTGGGTTTACTGAACGGACCCGATCCGATCTGAATGGACCCGAAGAGAGAGAGAGGGGGAAAAGCAAAAAAGAGATTTTGTGTGTGTGTGTGTGTATGTGGGTCGTGGCACTATTGGTCTGTCGGGATTCTCTCTCGATCTATTACACTGTTGATACCTCTGGTGTCTCGGTAGCTGGATTTTTTTTTTCCTTCCGTTTTTTGGTTTTTGTTTTTTTTAACTTTTGCATGGAGGCAGCGAGGGAACACTGAACTGAATATGGGTCATTTGCTAGTTTTCTGCAATGGAATTGGATTTTGGAAGGAGGTCTGGGATTTTTTTTGTCCTCGTGAGAGGGGAGCTGGGAGACACCAAGTTCCGTCCAATCAGTCATATAGACAAAAAATAGTGTGATACGAAATTTGGCTTGTAGACCGACTTAGTTAGTAAGTCATGGCTCATCTGTTCTGAGTGGAGGTCAATTGCAAGTCTTTCATGGGTCACCCAGCACCTCATAATTATGATATGACCAAATTAGATTTGTCCAAATTTTTTTCCAAAATCATAAAACAAATAAATCCGATTAGAATCCTAACCCAACCCAACTCGGACCCGAACCCAACTCAGACCCGACCCGATCTGATCTTTAACTGAGTCGGATCTAGATCCAAAATTAGAACCCAAACAAAAAATCGAATTGGATTGGAGTCATCCAGAATCCAACCCAACCCAACCCATTTGCACCCTACATTTAAGGGAACATCCTCCAATTTATTCTCTCTGTGAAGATAAGCTTTAGCATTCTTTTTGTCGCTCTGTTTACTATTCAGTCCATCTCCATCTCCTACTTTTCTGGCTGGCAACGCTTTGGTTCGAGTCCTGCTCCTGCTGGTGCCACATGTTCTGTTTCTTCGCTTTGTACATTCTTCTTTGCTTGGATAAATTTGGTCGGCATTTGCCTCCCTTTTAGTTTTAGTCAAACAAAAGAGAGAGAGAGAGAGAGATCTATGGGGTGGACGATACAGAACGAAAGGGACCAGATGCCATCAGCAAGAGTGCTACAAGGAAAAAAAATTAAATTAAATAATTTTTGGTTTTTGGACTTTGGTTTTACAAGTTTTAGAATATATCCATCGTGGATATACTCCAATTTTGTATCTCGCATCGCGCGCGTGTCAGAGAGCTGAAAGAAATCCACGATGCTTTGTGAGGTCACACCTGACACCCCCATGCCAAAATCCGCGTGGTAACCATCAGGCCGTCTTCCACGATCGCGTGTCCATCTGAAGTCGCCACGCTCTCCCCCGAACGTGACACGTGGCAATCGAGCATGCCAACCCGCTCCACGTGGCAGGACGTGATGATCACACCTGACAACGGCGTAAATCGATCAAACCGCTCGAGACCGGAGAAGAATATGGGAGAGGAAAGAATGCGTGCGCGAAGAATAATGGCGTCATCATCATCACCGGCTCCTCCCTCCAAGAGAGCCTCAAACATGGCGCCGCCGCCGCCGTCGCCCCCATGGGAAGTGGTCCTCCTCTTGGCCCAAACTTTGGACCCCAAGACCCTCGCCAAGGCCTGCTGTGTCTCCAAGTCCTGGTACTCCGCCATGTCTTCGGACCGTCTCTGGAGACCGATCTGCCTCTCCCATTACCCTTCGTCGCTTCATTTGGTCGCCACCGATCCTGCGCTCTCGGCTCGCCGCCTCTTCGCGCTCCTCCGCGCCTCGTCCCAGCGGCGCCACCGCAACCCATCCATCCCCCGCATCTCCCTCCGCCATCTCATCTTCGCCGTCGACATCTTCCAACGCGACGCACCCGTTCTTTCGCTTGCGAAGCCCGGCGAGGAGCTTTGCGGCCATCATGGTGGAGTTTTCCGATTCGAAGCTGCGGTTAACGATGGAGATGCTAGCTTGGAGGTGGGGGAGGTGGTGAAGATTGGTTGGACGGTAGTCATGAAGGGGTGGAGGGGGGCTTTTGCAATGATGGACAGAGTCGGGAAGGGCCGGGCGGTGGGAGGGGACGGGCTGTGGTTCTCGGAGGGGCTGCCGAGCCCGGGGTGTTGCTCGGCGAGCATGGGTGGTGGGCTGGAGGCTGAATTGGGGCTAGAGTTCTCCGACGATGGGGATGGAGATGAGGAAGCTGGGAGGAGGAGAGTGGCGAGGATGAGTATGGGGTTGATGAGCATTGCTGATTGGAGGTACGTAGGAGTGGATGATGGCTTGCTTTATTTGCAGCATTTTCTCCTGCCCAACAACATCTAGGCGGGCTTTTCCTCTTCTCCCAGAAGCATGCGCTTTGTTTGAGGTTTCACTCGACTTTTCCTCCTTTTTTTTTTCTTTAGAGAAATAATAATTCTTTGAAATTTAACTTTGGGGCCGTACTTGCTTGAAACCTGACTTTTTTTTCTTTCTGGAAGGTAATTAATTAAAAAAAACGGTGCAAGACGCTGCAGGTTTTTAGATTTGTCGGAGAACTAATGTCAGAAATGTTGCATGGCAGGTAATTCCCCTGTTTTCACCCAGTTAGGAGCTACCTTGGATTTTCTTGCGTTCGCTGTGGATCCAAGTGTTGGAGGTTCCACGTTATGCGCTGATAGGGAAAAGAAGTACATAATTAGATTCTTGTTCAATGGATTACCGGATTTGTCATTAATGTTAGATTTAGTTGGTCATTAATTTTAATAATTTTAGTGTTCTATTTCTAGATTTATTCTAATTTTTAGTTATTTTTTTAAAATAGTTATTCTGATCAAGTGTTTTAGTGGGTGTTTTTGAATTTGAGTAAAAATCAAACTGGGAGTGAGAGAGAGAGAGAGAGAGAGAGCCGCACAAACGATCTCTTGCTCCAAATTAATAATATAGGAATTTTATTTAAAAGTCTAATATTGATAAAAAAAATGACAATTAAGGAGCTGCAGATGCATCACACATTTATATGTTTTTAGTCATTAGATTATAAATTCCGTGATTTATTTAGTTATAATAATAAGTTAATAACATATCTCATATAAGTCATTCACCAGATGAGCATATATTAGAGGGTAAACCACGTGTATAAGACATACATTTTACCAACACATTCCGTATACCAAAAATTTTGATGGCAAGGTTGCGAGATTGTGGGTATTCTTTCCTGAGGAAAGCCAGGGAGCCACGCCTGACTCGCCACGCCTACTATCCCCGGACCAACTTAAAAGAAATAATATACTTTCAAAAATATCCTTCTCATTCTAAGCCGAGCACCAACTGGATGATGCTTTTGATCCATTGGATGCACCACTTGGAATGGTTCCCACTTCGAAATTTTCTTCAGCCTTTTCGAACTGGTCGGGTCGGGTTGGCCAAATAGATTACCTCTTTATTAAACATGTTAAACAGATTGGATCGGATTACCTGTTTAATCGGATTCAGATTTATGATTTTCGAACCTGTTTAATAAACAGATCAGATTCAGGTTTATGATTTTCTGACCTGATTGCATCTGATCCGACCCGTTTATGTCCGACCCGATTGCCAACCCTACTCTTGTATAAGAATTCAACCTTAAGGAATCACAGAAATATAATAATCAATTCAAAAACTTTCAGTCCTTGCTTTCAACATATACAGACTAGTTTGCTGCGGGCACCCAAAATCAAGACACCCCACCAGAATAATGCCGCCATTGCTGACGAATAGAACGTAGTCCCATTGTATTCTGAAATGACTCGAGCAATAAAACCCCAAATCAACCATCCTAGCCATCAGCCTCGACATCCTCACAGAACCAGGGCCGGCCCAACCCTTAGGCAACTGAGGCGGTCGCCTAAGGCCCCGGCCCAAAGAAGGCCCACCGCAGGAAATGCCTCAAAGATAAAATGGAAAAAAAAGGCCCCCTGTGAATTCGCCTTAAGCCGGCCCACTGTAGGAAAGGCCTAAAACACAAAACGGCCTTAGGCCCCCAAATACATTGGGCCGCTCCTGCACAGAACTTAGCCAAACAATATTGCGCTTGGATGCATGTCTTAAACCCTGTTCTTTCTTTTTCTGATACAAGTCAAACTGAAAAATTGGCAACTTCCTGCTTGGGTTTCCTCCAGTTCACAAAGTCAACAGGGCTAAAGACGAAATGTTGAGCATGCAACTTGTTTGCAAAGATACATGCAGCCTCAAAGAAAACACACACATTAAGAGGCAGTTAAAATGATGAAATCTCTCTTCCAAAACTGGGGTGCCAATATGTAAATCATTGAAGGAAAAGTCATGGAGAAAATTTTAAGCTGATCATGAGACTCAGAGAGAGAGAGAGAGAGGGAGGGGAACTGTCTTGAACAAGAGCAGAATCAACTTCGACATACCCAGTTGCAATAATTGCAACAATTGGACATGCTGAAGCATCATCTGTTTCAAAAATCTGAATTACAAGTTCTCCGGTGAAGTTGTTGACCACCACCACAAGGCAGGGAAATATTTAACCTGGATCCTGATGATGACAATGGTGTTGACCTATCGATTTCAAATCTGACCTACCTAATCACAAACAATTACATTTAAACATGATACATCCGTGAGGTGTTCATGGGGTATCCAGAAGTTTACACCTACCCTGGTATCCTAGCATCAAGTTGATAGCTTGCTTTAAGCTGAACACCTAGAATTTAATGAATGTGAATATCCCTACATCTTTATCCACTGAAGATCTGACCCCCCTCCTGTACCTAATAGCTCACCAACATGAGAGAGAATATAAAAAGCCCTATGTTTCTTACCTTTCCCACAAACCAAACAGGAGTAGCTCTTCCTGTTGCAAATTAATTCTTTATTCGCTGAATCCTAGTGAATCTTGACATAATTTGAGAGGGTAACCTCTGCTAATTACAAGCAGATTCTACCTGACCAAGAAGCCAGACCGCTAAGTGAGTGCAAATGACAACCTAAAGTAAGCCATGCCAACCTAGATCCTTGTAAAACATCTCAAGTTGCCAGAGTATCATTATCACAACAATCACAGTGATGCTGGTCTCCAATAGTTGATATAATTCTCAAACCAGCAGAATGAATTTTACCGGGTCTATCACAAATCCATTTTACCTGATAGCTCGTGGTTTTGAACAACTGGAATCAAAAGCAAGCAGCAGTTGCAGGTAACTATATTTTTATTGGAAATAATGAATGCAATCTCTTGTTCCTCTAAGTTGCTAACCTGAATTACAAAGCACAGAAGAAAAAGAAGAAAAAAGAAAGAAAGATCTGTAAGCAATCCTCCAGAAATTTACACAAGCAGAAGATAGATCTAGAAACCTAGAACAAATTCATGAATTGGCATAACTACACCAAACCTACTCCATCAAGCCCACCAGACTTGATGAACTAAAAGCTCTCATGCTAAGCACAATTATGAGTAATTCACTTGCCATGAACGAGGGGAAATAAGAACATAGAACACTGCTTGTTGTTAAGAACATCCAAACATAAATCTTCAACATTTTTTGCACAAGCGACAGATGTAGAAAACTAAAACAAATTCATAAGCTAACATAACTACTCTCACCCTACTTTATCAAGACCACCAGACTTGATGAACTAAAAGCTCTAATGCTAAGCATAAAATACGAGAAATGCACTTGCCTGGAACAAGAGGAAATAAGTAACATAAGGAACACTACTTCTTGCTAAGAAGATCCAATTCCAAACACCAATCTCCAGAATTCATAAATACATGTGAAATTGAAATACATGCTGAATTTTTGAACAAGCTATCAGAAAATGTCATGGTGCAGATTGCCCATCTCTTTGCACAAAGAAGCCTAAAATAGCCTAAGATAAGTAAACTGAAAAGAAGGATGAGAATTATCATAGTAATTGGAGGAAGCATCTCTTAGTGTACCCCTTCTGTTTAGCTTGATGTACATAAAAACTACAAGCATTCATTCTAAAGTATAGGCAACACATATGACTTCACCAAGTGGAAACAAGAAGAAACAAACATTATTTTGCTTTTAAAAACAACTAATCAGTTTTACTTTCCGAAATGTTGTACACTTATTCTTGACCTCTTCCAAATTTACAAGTCAACGTACAATTGTGCTAATTGGATTGATTCACCTGTAATGCTTGACGATTAGGTATACTACTGATGCAACTGCCTTGACGGGAATAAAAACAAAGAAACCCCCAGTCACATTGCAAAAATACAATTTCTTTTATTTTCTAAATGTCTTGTACTCCTAAGATTACACTCTTAGTCTCTTCCTGAATTTAGCATGAGGTTTTATCATGTCAGCTATCTTGCAAATCTCAACATTTTGACAAGCCACTAAAAAAATTTGAACTATGACTCCTGAGGCTGACAGAGAAGTCCCAAAAAGAAATCACAACTAACAAAAATGATTAAAGAGAGTGGGCAAAATTTAAAGTTGAAGGACTAGAAAATGAGATGGACAATAAAATAGAAATTCGTGTAAATTACAAAAACCTTCTTGAGATTAGGGGTAAAATATATTTACATCCAATAGTATAAAAAACCTATGCTTACCCCGAGGTTTAGTTTTATCCAATACTTTAACCCATAACTTAACAGAATGTTAGTCAAACTGTTGACTTTTAATGGTGCCACGTCAAAAAAAATTTTTAAAATGACCAAAATAACCTTACAAAAATTCTCCTAAGGTTTACGTTTATCACACTTACACCCAATATTTTATAAATTCTACAGTTATACCTAGTTAAATTGACAGCATTAGTAAAACTGTTTAACTATTCTAAAAAGTCAAAATTACTCCTTTAAGAAAATAAGGCTCATCTTTCACTTTTCCGACTCCCCAATCTCTTCGAAGTCTTCCATTTTTAAGAGTCTTCTTCTCTTTGAGATTAAGCGTCTAGAATTTTTTTCTCGCTTTGCCACCACACTATAAGCATCCCTTCTCAATGAGCGACTAACGACAAGCTTTCTTCCCAACCAGCATCCAGCAACGAGCATCCTTAATTTCTGACTAGCATCGAGCAACAAGCGTCCTTCATGATCCGGTTTTGTTCTTGCTTTCCCGCCCACCACGTCACATAGATCGAAAATGCCAGTGTATCATTTGATGATTCTAATATCTACTTATCCAATACTATAGATATGATTTATTAAAATTGTCATTGTGGATGAAAATTTCTGTGTCTACATATAAAATTATGATAGCTCTGGCAAGGATCCAAATCAGTACATACATGAGAACTTCTTTTGGAGGGTGCATCAGTTGCGGTTCCATAGCCTGGCTTAGACCATGAACAAGCTGGCTCAAGCGACAAAACTCTTGATACTAGTTCCCTGCAGCAAAAAATTTTAGAGGCATCCACTTGCCTAAGAGATCTAGATTGTTTTTTCCTTGGCATATAGCTATTTTCTGATGATTCATCAAGATCAAGCTCTAGACCCATGGCACCTCATTGTTGTTCTCCTTTTTTTATGAATGTTATATAACTTAAGGCTAGTTTGGTTATTTTTTATTTTTTTGTGACATTTAGATTTTATTTAAGTAAACGATTTGGCTAACATTATGTTAAGTTATGAATTAAGGTATTGGATAAAAATAAACCTCAGAGCATGGTCGGCGAAATTGTCCCGAGCCGTCCAGTTTGGGGCATCTCGAACCGTACTGGCCACGGACCGAGATGGTTTCGGCGACGAAACGAGACCAGCGATGGAGGGGAAGAAAGAGAAGGAAAAAAAGAAAAAGAGAAAGAGCGGGCAAGGGAGGGAGAAGGAAAGGAAGAAAGAAAGGTCGAGACCTGCCGGCAGAGGCCAGGAAGCCGCTGCGCAGAGGAGGGAGCCACGGAAGAGGGGCTTCGCTCCGGTCTCCTGTTTCATTTGCCTCCTCCGCATAACGGCTCCCCAGCCCTCCTCTGGCCTCCCTCTTCTCTCTCTTTTTCTCTCTCTTCCGTCTATTCTACTGTATCGGTACAGGCACGACGCGGACCCGTACCGACCCGTGCCACCTAACGACCGGTCCAGAGCTCGGTACCAACACAGCAAACTATGCCTCGAGGGAATAAGCATAGGTTTTTCAAACTATTGGATGTAAGTATAATTTACCCTAATTTTAAGGGAGTTGTAATTCACTCATCACTCAAGAGGCAATTTTCACTTTTCACATGAGATAAACGAATTCACTAACGTTGTTAATTTAACTGGGTGTAAGTATAGGTTTTATAAACTATTAGGTTTAAGTGTAATAAACGCAAACCTCAAGAAGATTTTTATAATTTACTCTTGATATTCTTATAAATTGTGTATCTATATTACAGTTTCCAATTCCTAAATTATTCTTTTCTTGGGTACACATGCATAAGCACATGCATTCTAACAAGTTTTGAGATAAGCAAATGAAAGTTTCAACGAGGACAGCACAGTGTAAAGCGACAGATATTCACATAAGAACAGTGAGATCTTGCAGTATCATTGGCATTGAGAAAACATCAAAAATGAGTTAGGGATGTAGTTGAGATGGATGAATTAAGAAGACTGGGCCACACAGTCTGCTAACTATTATGTCAAAATAGACTACATGATACAATACCTTTCTGTGAAACAGTGTGGCAATGTTATATGATCACAGGGAGCAGATTCATGCTGTATGGTTTTTAGAGTGAGTTCAGATATTGTTTATATCATCACATAGGCCAAGAAAAACTCCTAAAAATCATGCTCCACAATCTGCATGCAGTTAGTACACATTATACAGAGTTTCTCAAATCCAAACAAAATTATCGAATTTTGCATGATTTAGCTTGGTTATTGAATGACATTTTATGGTTTTTTCCTTTAAACTTCTTACCAACTTATTGAAACTTGACTATACAGACTCCATCAGCTTCTTAATAGTCTTTAAGTACATACACATGCAATGCAACACTGTATGGACCTGCAAACAAATATGATACAAAAATTAGTTAACAAGTTTAAATGTATCCATTTAGCTGATAAGAGAACTTTAGTTGAAATGTAAAACAGGAAGAACATTCCAGGGCCCCAAATGTTCTGTGTAATTCATGCAGCACAAACCACTTGTGTAAACACGCCATATAATTGATATTGATATGGACAAGACAATAACCAGGATAAAAGACAGTTATCAATACACCAAGAATATGGTACTAAATGAGAATAAAATGAAAATATATGATACAGCCAACAAAAATAAAGCCAAATGTCCAAAGTTACTGCCATTGCTTTTCTTGAAACAAATGGAATATAATCAAAATAGCCAAATACACATACAGATACAAAATTAAGCATGCTTGGAGCATACACCATTCAATGTAGATAGGTAGCCAACATGCAGTGAGCTAGCTCCATGTTTGCAAGAAAGACAAGATGTTTAGCGGACAAGTTCAAATATAATCATAATGTTGCTTATGAGTACCAATAAAAAAGCAAGATCTCTCAAAAATAGCTTATTGCAAGCTATATGAAACAACTAATTCATTTTTCAACACTAAGAAATACAAATAACGCTCACAAGAGTCATCAACAAAAACTGAATTAAAGCTGGCAACACTATAGTTTGATACTTTCTGCAGAAGTCTTCGGCCTGACCACATGCCATAATATAAACCATTACTCACATCTGATTTATCGCACTACTGACGTGGGTGCTTTGCAGCATAATATAAATTATATTCAAAAAAAAATCAAAGAACCAAGGAATGCTTATAGCTATAACACAAAAACTATGACATGGACCTCTCTCATGCCACGCACACCTCATTCAGCTGATCTGTGATGATTTTTCACCCAAGACAAGCACAGGGAGTTTCACTGGTACATAGCCAGAGGCTGCTTAGCATAGACTGTCTTCTGATAAGGATAGTCAGCCCTATTTCTTCCTCTGCAATCACTCCATCTACTATTCGATTGATAACCATCCACCTGGTATTTGGGTTTCGTAAATCTTGAGCCAAAACGGCCTCCTCCATCTCTCTTTCTTCCATTTCTTCTATTTGGATCACTATTTCTGTTCTCCCAAGTTTCCCAAGAGTTTCTCCAGTAATTATAACTTCCAGCAACCAACGGATTCTCCTGTGCAATTCCCTTTCCCCAACCTCCACCACTGTAACCCCATGCATTGCCAGAATCATTCTTCATATCCCAACTTGAGGAGTAGGGCTCAGCTGCATCCCCCCAACCACTGGGTTTAATTTGTTCAATATAAGCATCCCAATTTGCAGAGAACTCACCAGTTTTCTCATTTGAAGGGACAGGGTCTTCTGTATCACCCCATCCAGAAGCTGGAACTGGTTGGTTTGTAAAAATAAAGGAATCCCAGCCATTAGTTGCAGTATTATCCTCATCAGCATGGGCCGGAGGTGGTTTTTCTAAATCTGCCACCATTTCAGGATCAATGACAGCATCTTGGTCGACCTCATCAATATACATATCTGGGTCAGGCAAAGGGATGTTATAAGGGAGGCCATTATACTCTGCATAGAACCGGGCCTTTGCATTCTGGAAAGCTTCTAAAGCTGCTGAATCATCCCACTGTAACACATTTTTATACATGCCAATAAATTTCTTGTTTTCACAAAACCTCTTCCATGGAATTGCACCCACACGTGTGCAGAATTTCTTCTCCCATAAAGGAACTGATGGACTCTCGGAACCTAAAAAACAAAATAAAAGAACAAACACTTACTGAAAAGTGAAAAATAGTAACACAGAGTATCACTATTTTTTTTTAGAAAAAGAAAAAAAGAAAAGAGGCATCTTTTGGGACAATAACATTAGAAACTAAAAGTTCAAACAACTACATAAGACGCTAGCAAAAGAATTTAACCAGCATTCAGAAAACTGGAATACCTAAAGGAACTACACAATGTATGAACAAGTAATGTACAGTCATGCCTAAAGGAACACCGAGACCTATCATAAGGACATGGAGTGGCTTGAGAAATGTGTAGGACCTAAATTACCGACCTTGTCCCAACTCAACTACACAGGTCTCTTTGGTCGGTTGGCCATGGTGATAGAAGGAGCAGGTAAAAGGAGAGTGTTTATCGGGTTCATGCTCGAACCATACCGAAATGTATTGGGAATTTGTTTTATGCGGGACTATCGGCCAGGTACATACGACCAGACGCACTCAAATCTCACACCAACAGGTCATCCAAAGAATTATAAATAAAGGACTGAAATCATGAACATACACTTCCTTTTCTATGACAGAAAGAAAATGTTTTGCAAAAAGGAAGAACTGGAGAAGGGAGACAAAGATCTTAGATTTGCACCTTCTAAAAGCACATGCATCAACCACAAAATTGTAGAAATATACCTATGTATGAATGTATGTCCAAAACTATATCTAATCTCAATTAAGACGGCAACACTCGAACCAGGAATCAAACCTATTCAGGATCATAGGATCAAGACCACAACAAGAACTCGTTCTCATATAGTCTTGTGTTTTGTGTTAATTCTTCTCCCTCTACCATATGTTCAAAAGCCAATATTTGCTGGCACCACCTCCAACCCATTCACTTTCCTTCTCAACCTTTGTTCCCCATCAAATAATAACAGGATGGTGTATGTGGGAGGTGGACAAGAAACTGCAGCAAGCCGCAGTCTTTTTAGGGAAGCTGCTAGTCGTTGGCAAGATTGGTTACAGGAGATTATCACAGCGTGATGGTTTCAAGTTGGAATAGTTCAGGATGAAGATTTTTAACAGTTGCACGAGAGCTGATTAAGGGATAGCAGATTACTAAAAGCGATGGAGGAGCAGCACAAGGCTGCAAGCAGATCAATTTTGGTATGAAGAAACTTGACTCTTACTTGACATGATATGACTCAGGATCTGAGATTTATACCAAGATCTGACTCATTCAATTAACAGAATGGGTCAAGTTCCCTTCAGGTTGATTTTATGTCGAATTTAAGTTTAATAGGGCTACACCCAATTTTTTGGGACTAATATGCATAGACTCATAACAGGTCCTCCCAGTTTTGTCTAGTTGCTCCGAATACCATTTGATCTAATTCTAAATGTACAAGAATTCATGTCTTGGATGAAAACTGTAACAAATCCATTCATTTGAACTTGAAGTATGCATGTACCTGGCTCATATCAGGTATCATTCATGTTCAAGGATTGTTTGGACAATTGTAGGATCAAGGTGGATAAGCTAGAATTTGCAATTTAGACATAGAGGGAAACAAACAACAAAAGCAACGAGATTTTGGACCAGGGCTGATGGACTAGGGTGGTGAAGGCAGCTTGCAATCAGCAGAAGAATAGAAGGTGACATGGTGGGGTTGCAGAGTAGGTGATACAGGGTTTCTTGAAAACTTTTGGTTTTGTAGACAGATTCTGACTAAAACCAAATCTGTCCATGACTGCATCTCATTTCTGCCTATATCAAATCAGGATATCGATCTACTTTCTCAAATCAAATTCGCACTCATTAACTGACAATTGGATCACATTAACAGGATATCGGATATCATTTGCAGCCCTAGGTATATAGAATTTAATAAATCTTAAAAAAATTGAAATGCCCTATTGCAGACGTTTTACATTTCTTTCTTCTAACTTGTGTATAACCAAAATAAACACTTCAAATCACAATCTCAAAGATTCAATCCTGTAAACAGTAACAATTCCAAGAACTATCATGGAACTCCAATAATGATAAAACAATAGCCACAGAACACCTAAAGAAAACTAATATTTTATATTGAAAATAACTCCAATCGACAATAACATATTATGTGACCACAAAATAAGGGAAAAGTACCAACTGAGAATTGAAATGATAAATATGCAGACCACATAATAGAATGATTGTCAACATGGTCTAGCATTCTAATCTTATAAGTGAAAGAATATCTCAGAAAAATAATAGGACTTCCCATATCAAGATTAAAGTCCAGATGAACAAGTGAAGAATTCCATTCATTCAAAAAGAAAAAAGCAAAAAGAAAAAACCTATTGCAATCAAAGGTCTATTGTTCGAAAAACACCATTTAGCTTGGAGGCAGAGCCCTCCGATCACGTGCCGGACTCTCAGCCTTATGATTACAAACTTATTAGAAAAAATAAAATATTAATCCACATCTCTAACTCCAGTGTACAAAAGAACAACATCCCAGAGAACTTCAAAAGGAGCCTAGGTTTGAAGTAGAACAATAGAATAAAATATACAACTGTATATACACATGATGAAGATAAAACAACTAAAAAAAACGAAACAAACTAAAAAGTCCTACAAACAATATTATCAAATGGTTTACTAAAAGAGAAAAAAAAATCAAAATCATGCTTTTGCATGTCCTGATAAAGACAATGCAACTACTTCTCAAGACACATCAAATAATTCGTTAATGATCGTGATAATAAAAAGGGCAGCCCACAAGACTCCCACCACCATGAGGTCAGAGAAGAGTCAAATATACGCAGCCTTAACCCTGCGCTCTGAGATGCCGTTTCCACATTTTGAATCTACGACATTCAGGTCACAATTACTCAATTTAGAACTTCCGAGTCAGTTTCATCTCAATTTCCCAAATAAACATTCCCACCATGTACATGGAACGGAAGTCCACTTAATCATCAGCAAAATCAAAACCCAATAAAAATATACAACAGAATCTGACATTCGATTTAGATTAAATCATCCCTAAGATTACACCTCATCCTCACCCCATAGAAAATAGAAGCAATCAAAGCAGTCCTCATCCCAAACCAAATTACCTAATCCCAGTTCCACATACCCAAAAAGAAATCATAAAGATCCAAACACCACAAGACAGCTAAACCAAAAACCAAAATCAATCAACAAACAAAGAGGAAGCCAAGAATGTAGATAAAACTATACTCTCCAGAACAAGCACCAACCAAGGAAAAATCCATAAAGAAACCAGAAATCAAAGCCAAAGAAGCAATATTTACATCGTTCAAAATTACAAGAAATCAAGACCTGATTCAACAATTTTACCAGGGTGATGGGGCGGCCTCCAAGATTTCTGCGCTCTACTGCCTCCTTCCTTGTAACGGTAGCCCTGCTCCCTATTCCACGACCCCCTCCCCTCCCCAACCATCGCAAAACCCCGAAACAAGAGAGCGCTCTATATAAAGGTGGGATCTTTCCCCCCAAATACCAAAGCAAAACCCCAACAGAACCAAAACGTTGGGGAAAAAAATCGAATAGACCGAATCGAAGCGGTGGAGAACACAAACACAGAGCGGGGAAGAAATAATTCGGAGACGGGGAGTTACAGAGGCCAAGGATGGGCGTATTTAAAGGTAAAAAAATTGAGAAAAAATCGGGGAGAAGGGGAAAACAAAACGGAGGCGGTGTTGGGGAAGGATACGTTTCGCTTACGTGGCGGGATATTATAATTTTTTATTGATTATTTTGCTCACTTTGTTAATTTTTAATGTTATCTTTCTTTTTAAAGTTTTTTTTTTGTTTGCTTATTTTCTGTTTCGGAGGGGGGGTAGATAGATAGCAATCCAGAGCGAGCGGTTTCCTTGTGGCGGCGTGGATTCGTGTCGTAGGTTTTGCCAGGGTGCTTGGACAGTGACCTCGACTTTCTTTTTTATAACGTTTTTGCCATGGTTTCTCGTGGACTCTGCTTTCGTCCTCTCCTCTCCCTCCCCCTTGATGTTTTTTCGTTGTTTTCGTACCGACCAGGAAGCTGCCGGCCTGCTTTGAATCATGTCCGTTCCGACATGGACCGGATTAGGCCTATCTCATATTTTTTTTTTTATTGGCAAATTCCAATTTTAACCTTGGTGGTGTAATTTATTTATTTTTTTACAGGGAAGAGTAAAATTATTATGTTACTGGCACGAACTGGTTGAGCTGGAAATGTCACTCGAAATTCACGTATCAATGATCTAGGTTTGATGCTCACTTTCACCATATTTTATGATCTTGCTCAATTTAAGTGGGTGTTGCCTTTCTTTTTCTCAAAAGAAAACACCATGATGCCACCCTTTGTCGTTTTAGGGTTTGCCATTATCTTGACATGCTAACACTTGTCTCTTGAAATATAATTCTCAACAGACATGTTATCAACTAAGGGCTATCTTCATCAAGGCAATGGTTATTGAGTTGCATGTCTCTGTTAAAAATCATGCAGCTAGCTGCCCATCTCTTTTTTGATGGTAAGATATGGAGGTCTGCACTTGCAAGTGATTTAGAATTATTGAGATAAGGAAGATGGATTGCTAAGATTTGATGATTGGATCATGCATGATGTACATAGAAGTGAAGTCCATCAATTGTAACTAATTAAAGATGATGAAAGACATAATTTGTGTTAATTAATTAAGTTTTGTATTTAAAGGATGAGATTTTGTCATTGTCTGTAGTCATGTGATAATTGAGTGGCAGGAGGTGTTTAATGAGTTCTATAATTAGTTGGACAGAACTTTAGTGGGGTCCTAAGTAATAATAGAGGATGTTGTAGCAGTTGCCTTTCTTTTGGAGTATGAATGGCATCAACTGCAATTTTCAATTGAAGATCCTGGTATCCTGTATAATAGAACAACATGTATAAAATACAAATAGAAACAACAAGAGAAGATGATTGCAGCAAGATAAGTTTAACATGTAGCAATTCTCAGTGAAATTCTAGCTCTTGGGTTAGGCGACATTTTTTTTCATCATAAATAAATCACTAGAAACTTTATAAAGATTCTTGCATATGTCTATTCGTGTTATTAGTCTTATCTTTCTATTTCGTCATCTTTCCTTCTCCCTAGCGAGAGTGCCTAGAGCATGCATTTGTGCATTTGCGTCTCACTTAATTCACAAGAACAGGACTTTTTTTCTCTCATGAATTTCAAATTACTATTGCATGTACTACAAAATTGTGATTACAGGGTTTTAGAATTCTTTTGTATAATTTGATGAGAATCTTAATACTTAATTGCAATTCTCTCTACTATTCAAGCTGGGTCAAAGCTTTAACACAAATCAAATCCATTTAAGGCTCGGGTTCAAAAATTTGATCCATGACCGACCCTAGTTAAAAAATCTATGACTCAAATTCGACCCAAATAAGTCTGGGTCAGAATGGATTACATGTCAGGTCAATTCTTGCCATCTTTATATGTCGAATGGTTCATGAACCACCTGTTTTGGCTCGAACGACTTAATCATAAAGCATCATAAAAGTTTCTGCAAAAACAAGCCAGATTCGAGGTCTTGTCTCACAAATAACCTGCCGACCGTCGAAGTTTTTCTCCGCATAAGTTCGAGAATTTACAATCTGTTAGCTATCTTGGAATGAAGTCTTACTGTATGTTCGAAAGCACGTCTGCCGTACAGATATTGTTATGGAACATTAATTTTTTTGCCAGATATTTTGTGTTTGCCGATCCATCTAACCGGGACAAGGTTTAGTAGTTATGGTTAATAGATTTTTCATGTTTGTGGATCTGTAGGATCATGGATGTGGAGCATTTTGTTTGTACTGTTTCTGCAATCACTTGGAATTAAGTTTGCTCTGGCTCTGTCCGAGAAAGTTGTAATATAATTCTCTCTTATAATTAGAGTAGGGCGGATTTGGTTTCTTACCATTCCAAATGAAACGGCAGTTGATGTGACAGGTGAACGAGGGCAATTGGTGACAGTTGCTATTTAGAACCTTGGAGGATTTAAAGTATTTTTGGCTTAGCTTTCTACATCTCAGCAATGGTTCTCCTTTCAAACAATTCCTAATGACCTATAATCTGCATGGCCTCAGCTGTTATATTCAAAAGAAAATTCATCGAATTCTGTAACAAACACATGCAGAGATCATTTTGTTTGCTGTTATATTTCCATCAAAATTCATTGAATTCTGTAATAAACGCATGCAGAGATCATTTTAGTTCGGTCTATGCCACCTCGGTCTATTGGTAGGATATGGATACAGTGCAGTCAGTTAACTGGATTAAGAAGGCATGCAGCTTTGTGCTTGCTCAGAATGGAGGAAAGAGAACGAAGGAAAGAGACATTGATTTTTCCAACAGAAGCTTTGATTTGATTTGAAGCTTTTGAACCATACTGCAATTTCCAAGAGAATTTACCGGCAGCCATGGTTGTGTATTGTTCCTTCCTGAGCAAGCCATGCGAAACAACAACTATACTTTGGTCTTTGGAGAACAGAGTTTTGTCTAATGAGTTGCAGTTCCTACACAATAGCTATCAAAAGATCAAGCATCACCAATCCTGTCTCACCTAAACTTGTGACAGTTCCAAACATGCACTGTGGTAGGTGCTTGATCTGGGATTTTTGTCTAATGAGCTGCAGTTCCTGCCCAATCGCTATCAAAAGATCAAGCATCACCAATCTTGTCTCGCCCAAACTTGTGATAGTTCCAAACATGCACCATGATGTAGTAGGTGCTTGATCTGGCTTAGAGATCTGCAGCTTCCTTTGTGCTCTTCAGCATATCTTTTGATCATATTGTAGTGCTGATACTGAAGAATATCAAAGCACCGCATGGACAGCTTTCATGACAACCTAAACACTCAATCAAAAGTAGAAAGAGAGATCTCTCCTGCAGCAAAAGCCACTTGCCAATGACATATAGCCTAGAGGATAACAGGGTGAAGTATTGGATGTGCACTGTTTGTTGCACCAAGTTGGAGAACAAGGCTCACATTGGCAAACCAACCAGGCAACCATGTCCCTAGAAAGTAGCATGGCCCCTGCTACTGCATGGTGATTTTGACACCATACACATCCCTACATTTTGGAAGACAACCATTATGAGTAGTAGGACTCGTTTGGTTTGCAGAAAAACAAAAGAAAAAAATGTGGTTAATGGAAAAACAAAAAAAATACCTCTTGTTTAATTAGAATTTTCAAAGAGGAGAGATGAAAAAATAGCATTCCAATAGGAATAAAATTTCTTACTTCATGAGAAAGAAAAATCCATAGGGAATGTGAAAAACCTACTTTTCTATCAGTTGAAAATTGAGATTTCTTTTCTCCAAAGATACCCTTGAGTCATCAAAATTCATGGATAAGGTCTTTCCATTTATTAAGGATATAATAAATATTTCATACAACTTTTCCAAAAAAATAAATGCTCAACTAAACATATGCCACTTTAAAATATGTCATTTTTTTATGATCAATTAAACATACCAAAACTATTTTTTCAGGCATCATATTTCCTTAAATCTTCTCAGAAAAAACATTCCACCTAGAAAAAAATCTTCCCACGAACCATACGAGTCCTTAATGATATAGACTTTCCCTTTCCACTTCTGCACCTAGGGACATAATAGAGCCAAGCTTGATTAAGCTCAGATGTAATAAGTTTGGTTTAAAATTAATTTCAAACTTGAACCCCTAGATTATGCTTGATTTATTTACTATCATTTTGAGCTCAATTCAATCTTAATTTTGAATGGAGCAGAACAAAAGCATATTTGAACAGCTTGATAATCTTGAATCAAGCTCAAATCTCGATTCCGAGCTTGGTTGAAGATCTAGTTCAGACCTCAATTAACTTTTAGTTGATCCAAAGAGTAAAAGGTCACCGATTAACATTTTAACCCAATAACCTACTTACATGATATACATATTTCATATATACAATTCAACATATCCAAGCCTGATCAAGCTGGGTTGATTTTTGGCTTGACTTGACATTAGTTTCATGCCTATTTTACTGATTCAAGCTTGGGTTGTTTAGCTTCAAACTGAGCATGATTTGAGCTCCTCTCATGCCGAGCTCGAGCTGCTCAGTTCGCTTGACATCCCGAAACACCTGTTAAGTAAACCTGGAATTCTTAATGCACCCATCTTTCATCAATTTGATGTCATATGATGACTTCTGTTATTTTATCTGCTCTTTCAATCATCTGGTTTCAAAATCATGGAAGGGCTAGATATGATGGAGGGCATGTGTCAGTTAATTAAGCAAAATAGATGTCCATACATTTCAGGAGACAAAAAAAAGCAAACAAAAGAACATTAGGTTGTAAGGTACTGAAACAATCTCAACATATAGAAAACCACAGCGAGGTCAAAAATCTTCTGGAGGAATAGAAAGCTCTAGCTCTGTAACAAAATCATAAAAAAAAAGAGAAAATCATGCTCCCATCTAGATACTACACTAAAAACTGCATGAATCTTTCTCTTATATGTGGTAAAATTCTTTTGCTTCTAGCGAGCAGCAGCTTGTGCGGGTTCCAGAATGTTCTTTGCCAAAACATATGTCCGCACATTAAGGTTCTTCATGTTTTCAATGATCTGTTCATATCTGGTAAAGAGGGAAAAATAACACCAAAGAAGAAAAATCATATAAACATAAGAACAAACACAAAAATATTGCTGCAAATTATGATAGAATAAAGGAACAAAAATCTCAGATATTTAACCACAATATCCACCATCCAATCTTAATCAGGACTACCGAGTAGATCTCTGGTAATTTAGCAGATGGATGAATAACCTCCTTATATTCATCATCAAATTTGTGATCAAGATGGAGATCAATGTATGTAGAAGATTCTGCATGGACATAACTAAAAATCCAGGAAATCTTAGACATGCAGAAAAACATACACATTAAGATGATTGGTTCGCATGATAACAGTCCCTGATGCTGAATCAATCTTCGCCTCAAGCTTTGAGTTTTGAACAAGATTCATTATCCACATTTCTGCCTCGTCATAACTCATGTTCAACTTCTCAGCAAGCATGCTGTTACCAGACATCGGTTCGAGTATCAGCAATTAATTTCAAGCATCAGCTTGTTGAAACAAAAGAACTGTAGCTATTACCATTATATGTGGGAAAAGAAGAGGGTACTCTAAACAAGAGATATATAGCAAGAAAACAATCATACAAGAGAGAAAAACTACAAGCCATTTACTGCAAGTAATTGTGAACAAATGCTAATTAATGGGAAGACAACAGAAATCCCCTGTTCTAAACAGGAGAATTATCACTTGTATGTCTATCAAAAGTTTCATCGTATCAGCCAGCAAGGTTAAGGAACAATGGATCCATCCTTTTTTGATGGGCAAGTATATTCACAAGAAATAGACTTTAGTATAGTACAATTAAACAAATGAAAGATCCAATTCTGCATTATTTTACATCTTCTAAATTACAGTTTAAAAATATTTTCTTAATTGTTATCTGTAGAGCGCCGAGTTAATCATTATAACTCCATAAAAACAATGATTTATCAACCTGAATAGCAAATACGGCCATCATATGCAAAAATTCTACGGGACTACAATTTAAACCCTCACTTGTTTTTCTCCTTTGGTTGTACATCACCAACCTGAGGTGCACTGAAAGCTAGCAACATAACATAGCCTGGGCATCTTGATGAATGTAATTTCACGAGGAAATCACAGCCCTGCATATAATCATGGGTCAAACCAGAGTACAACTTACAGGCCAGTTAGTAGGGACAGACGTCCTCTCCCGATAAACAACCTTGTGATTTCCCCAACCAAGATACAGTCTGCAGCCTCCTGATAGGGGATCCACAACACTTTGGATGTTCTCCGCTCTAAGATGTGTGGTTTAGAAAAGTCATGTTATCTTAGGCAAGTTGTTATGCCATCAGCAAAAATGAGTAAAGGCCAAGATGTCTAAGGATTGGACTAAGAAAGTCCCACAAAAAAACCAAAGAATTTTGACCATTCTGCACTGTAAGCCTAGCTGCACCACTAACTGATTGTTGTTTCAGTGATGCATAAATACTGAACTTCTCTATTTGTTCAAAGCTTGCCACCAAAACCACAGCTCCTTTCTCATTCAATTTGGAAGACAAAAACCTATTAACCGAATGTGTCCTTCAAAATGAGAAATAATTCCCATAGTTATCTCTTGTAATATTTAATAATCATGCATACTTTTCCATTTTTGTCAGATTAACTGATGCGCTGGTTATCCAAATAGAGAGACTAATAGGCATTTCTTCTACTTGATTTGCTTCCGTGAAGGATAAAATCTCACGCAATCATGTGGGCAGCTAACAAGTGTATGCAGCACGGACACAAGGCATGAAAGGCATGAAAAAGTGATGTTGTGACCAATATATACATATACACGCACCCATACACACAATAAAGTGCAGACAACCTTAAGAACTCGTTTGATTCGCAGGAAAAGAAAGGGAGAAAGTGTGGTCAATAGAAAAATAAAGAAATACCTCTTGTTTGGTTGGAGTTTTCAAAAAAAAGAGATGAAAAAGTAATATTCCCATAGGAATAAAATTCTCATGTTTTATGGAGAAAAAACCCCATGGAGGACATGAAAAAGTTACTTTCTCACCAGTTGGAAATTAGGGTCTTTTTTTTTTCAAAGTTACCCTTAAGCCATCAAAACCCATAGGTAAGGTTTTTTTCCTTTATTAAGGGTGTAATAGGTATTTCATACAACTTTTCTAGGAAAGTAGATGCTCAAGCAAACATAAGCTACTCTGAAATGTACCACTTTTTCATGATCAACCAAACATGCCAAATTCATTTTTCAAGCATCATATTCCTAGGAATCATCATCCCAGAAAAAATATTCCAGTGAGAAAATTCTTTCCGCGAACCAAACGAGTCCTAAGAGGTCCATATATCTAATAAATTGAAAAACTTCATATACATTAGTAATAATCTTACAATGGAAGTTGCCTACCTGATGTCAATGCACTGATGTATGCGGCAGTAACTTTCAAAAATGAAGAGACGGGCATTTTCAAGAAACTCATCCCTTAGATGTACAGTGGTAAGGTTACCATCTTCAACATGTTTTCCAAGAAAGGGATCATTCAGTATTACCTTAACAAGAGGCAAATAATATTTGTAAGCATCACATAAAATAAGGAGACAATAAATCGCAGCAAAAAAATAAAGAAATACAATTAAGATAATCACACACACCATGACAGAGCTGGAAAGGAAAATGCAAAGTCAACCAAGTTGGAAGGAGATTCAAAAATGTGATGTATTTACAGGTTTTCTAGTGCAATAAACTAAGGCTACAAACCAAGCATAACAAAAGAAATACACATATGCCAGAAAATAGCAGTACATATACAGTGTTATAATACAATCTGAAGTAGAAATAATTCTGATATATCACTACTAAGATTTGCCTAAGTCAGAAATTCAGCTCTTGTTTCTAGAGGGTTAGCACTGGATTTACAATCAGATATAATCTGTGCATCCTTCAATGGAACATTTTTCAAAATTAGTATACTGTGTATTGGTCAGAGAAAGGCTCAGGTGATGATCATGACAATGCTAATTCATCCATCATTGTATGTAGAACAGAGTTTTTCTTGCACATTTATGAAATTATTCTTTGATGCTTGCCATACCAAGAATAACCTAACTCTGCAATGACCATGTATTAAAAATTATTTGTCTTGTTCCTGTTATTCATATGAAGACATTTTGCTCTAAGTATGCCAAGCTTCAAGACATCTATCACTTTGTTAGATAATTAAAATACCAAAATGTGCTTGTTCATTTTCCTACTAACATGATGATCCTCACTAGAGCTCATCACTTTAGAAATAACTAATAATTCCAATCTTATACTTTATCTTAGTATTATTCTTTGTATGAAAGCAGAAGTGCCTTTTACACAAATACGTAGAAAAATCTCCTGTGGTTGCTTCCTAATATTTTTGCATCCTAGTATTATCCTAGTATTATATTTTTGAGTTGCAAATCTCCCCTTCCTTATCCAAAAAAAGAAAAAAAGTAACAAATGCATATCTTAACACTCTGGTGCTAAAATCGAATGAGCTTTGAGATGAATTCTTTTACAAAGTTCTCGCCATAGTAGAAACTCAATCTTCATCAGCAAAATCAGCTAAGTGATATCATAATAAAATAACCAGGCAATACCAAGAAATAGAAATTTCTTTGACGTGTAGGAAATATTTATAGACAGCATGGTTTATAACAACTTTTTCCACATTATTCAATATGCGTATTGATGCTTGGACCCCAGCTATCTTCAAGAGAAAGCACAAATTTATATCAAAGATTCTCCCAAGTAGACTGATCCATATGGCTTGCACCATATTTATCAAGATATTAAGAATTGTTGCCCACTAAATAGCAGTCCTGTTATATGAGTATTATATACGTTCTGAGCTGAATACTTATATATGTTGTAGCCTTTTATTTTCTTTGTCCTTATGTTGGCCATTAGGTAGGCTCTAGTCTTTGTTTGTGGGATGCCTACCTCTGATTATAATGAACAGAACCTCCACAGCACCATGGCTGCTGCCTCCTATGGCTGCATAAATTAGGAAAATATGGGAGAGAATTGCAAGGGGGCATGTATATAAGCACTAGAAGGAAATGAGATCCCAAGAAATCATATCAACAAAAATAGCAACATTGTCATATCAGAAGTGGTTGGCGCATATCACCTATTACACCTATGTCAAATTAGGGAACAAGGTCATGGGTATGCCAACTAGGTACAAGTCCAAAAGAAGAAATTTCTTAATAACTAAAAGGATCTGGCACTTAGACATGCACAAATACCTAACATCATACTCCCAGTCTGTAACATATGTTGGTGCCTTTGTAACAATTTCTACAGATTCCAAATAGGCAAAGAAAAAACTTCAAACATGTTAAAAGTGAGCTTACCTCCAGATAGATAAGAAAAGAAAAGATTGGGGAAAGCAGAAGTGATACGGAGTTAAAGCGAACAGTTAGATTCTCAAACTAGGCTATCTAATCCACAATCTCGATACAAGTTATCCACCTTTACTAAATAACATGAATTAACCTGATTTCCTAACTAAGATGTTGAAATGAAGCATACAATACTAGAAATTCCTAATTAAAAGATACAGAACATCAGCAAACTTAATTGGAGTAACAAGTAACTTACTTGCTCACACTCCGTGAGCTTCTTCTGTGCACCTTCAAAATCGTAATTGACATATAAGTATTCTAAAAATTCTGTAATAGGATCCCTGTAACAGTGCTGTTCCTGCTGGATGACTTTGATCAACTCCTTAAGCATATTTCTTCTCCTTTTATTGATAATGACAGCAGTTGCAACATAACGTAAGAGGTGATGTGCATTTGTTTGAATAGCATTCAAATACCTGCATAAAAGCATAATGACTGAATTAAAGGGTCTGAAAGATAGCTTCCTTGGCAAAATACACTAAAACGTTATTTCAGACAAATTAAGGTCATCAAGATCATAACTAAATAATTATAAATGTCATAGTTGATAAGCCAAATCATTCTTGGGATACCTAGATTATGACATTCTCGGCATACCTAGATTATGACATTCTTGGCCATGAATAAGATGTTTCAAGGGAGGTCTAAAATAGGACCTGATTTACTCACAATGACACAATAAAGCAACTTACTATTTTCATAGTGTGTACAAATAAGAGAGGTGGATGATAGTGAATTGGAAGTAGGTTCAGTTTTTCGCTAGTTTTAAAAGCATAAATTAGAATCCAATTATTTTTCCTCTCTACTTCAAGAAATAGAGAGAAAGGTTTCAAGCTGCTTTTATTTCATAATTCCTATTATCAATCCCCAAGCATGATTTCATGCCATCCAACAGCTTTCTTTCTTTCTTTCCTTTTATCTTGTTCTATTTAAAATCTAAGATACATTACAGAATACAGACACAAATAAATTTCTAGCAAATCTAATGATAACAATTAGATCGTTTACTTTTGAAGTTAAATTGACTGATCCTACCATATTAAAGTTATAAGCTACAATAACAAAAAGGTATTCAGCAGAAACAAGAAGAAAGCCACAACAAGACACCAAATAAAGAACAAAAGTAGGCAACAAACATCGCATGATGGATTTGATGGAGGTCAAAAACAAGTTTTGGTTTAAAAAATGTGGAGTGCACCCCAAAAAATTTTTAAGGAAAAATGTCACCAATTTAACAAGCCAACTGGACAATTTTCATCAACTTGATGGGCAGATAAGTCCTTAAAGAGTTCATGAGTGCTTCTAACAAAGCTCAAATAACAGCATGTTATTCTAGTTCAAATCAAACTATGGATGGAAAGCTATTGGTTAAGATGCAAATTTGATTGAATTAAACACTTCTCTAGTAATTTTTAAGTTTTCAAAAAAAAAATGTCAGTAAAACAAATAGCACATTGGAGCTAAACATTTTAAAAATGTTTCAAAAAATGAAGATCATCAGTTAATGTTTCAACTGTCTTGTTCATGTCAAAAATTAATTCTAACATCTTCGTTCCCTAAACCATTTCTTAAAGCTTCTAATCGAAATGCCTTGGTTAGCAAACAGCAAAGGGTTATTGATGCTTTTGGAAGGTTTACTTGATGATGAAATTCTTTTTGATAAATTCATCAACAGGGAATTAAAGAGCTTAACTACATTTGATCCAAGCTTGCATATTCAAGTTCTTAATACATTGTATAGATGTTAATATTGGGAGACAAGGCCAAATAGGCCCGCATATTTCTCCTGGATCAAACCGTTAACTTTCTAGTTTCAGTTTAGTAGTTGCTAAAAGAATGGTTTAAATACTCAAGTTCCATAAAGGATACAAGCCTGTATTGGACAACAATCTAGAGCTGGACCAATTACAGAGCAAATCTATAAAATACACAAAAAAAAAAGCAACTGAGCTGGACTGCAAGTGTTCTTCATGACTCATGGTGATGAGATGATGAGTCACTTGCTTCTACATTGCCAGTTAGATAAATCTTTTTAGTGGTATCGTGTAAGAAGGTTGAAATTTTGGAACCACTATCTAGCAAAGTTTCTTTCAGACTCTCAATCTGGAGCTCTACCTTTACCTGCACTTATGTTTAGACAGTGTTCAGCATTAAATTGCATGAAATATGGTGAGCAGTTTGAAAAGAACAAATTTGTTGGCCTTCCAACAACAGCAGGGAAACATTGGGCCTATCTGGATGCTTATGACTATAAATATATGTACATTGTCCAAGTTTTATGTTTTCCTGCATTGAGAATGACTCATGAAGAAATTTTCCACCACAATGTTATTGATTTATTTCTTCTCTAGAATATCCATGTTCTGGTTATCCTCTTCTTCAAGAACTTGGAGTGACTTGTATGTAAATCTTCCTTTTTCTAGCTTTGTTTCTAAACATTTTCTTGCTACCAAAAATAAAAATAATGAAAATCCACAAAAGAGACGACTGATTTTGCAAACAGAATTTGAGAGAAACCTAAAATATTCTTCCTTTGTAATATAGTGTTACCCTATAACAGTAATGTTATTTATTTTTCGGTAAGTTTTGCAAAAATAAGAGAAATGTAATATCTGACTAAAGAACATGTTTCAGAAAGGATTAATGCTGACCACGTTAGATACCGAAAAGCAAATTTAAGCCGTCTTGGATGAGTGTAAGCGCAGCAGAATGGTTGCAACTCATTAAGACTAAGAAACGGTTCAATACTTGATACTTCAAATTTGATCTGGAGAACCAAACCTGTCTTGGAAGAAAAGATCAATGATTCCATTTCTCCCGTTTTCATGGTTAAAGAAGATGAAAAGGCTCCAGTGCATCAGCCATATCCTATTCTGCAGTTGATTTAAAGGTGAAGCAAAATTCTGCCCCACGAAAAAAAAAAGCAATAATATTAAAGAAAGTAGGAAAGCACTAAAAAAATAGCATAAAAGAAACAAGCAAACCATAAAGAAACTACACGTAGACACTACACAGCACACCCAGCAAAGGGCCAAAAATAAGACCTTGGAATCTATAATCTCCTTGAGTCGATTAAGTTCCTCGAGTGCAATATCCCAATTCTGCATTAAAATCTCTGCCGCTAGCTTGCCCCACAAAGCACTCAAACTTCTGTCACTGTTAGTGCACAAAGCACGATATTGATACAAGTAGACAGCAGCATCAGAGTAGTTCCCGCACTCAAATTGAAACTTAGCATATTGATATAAAGCCTCTATATGATCAGCACCAATCTGTTCAACAACGAAATAGGAAAATTACCATTTTTTCTTCTGCTCTTCTTCTTTTAATCAATAAATTTGCAAGCCATTTCAGAAACCAACTGAACTCATTAATAATCTTTAAAACAAAACGTAATTCTGCATAATCTTAGCAACGGATTGCATCATGAAAGCTTAAAGATCGAATTTTTTTCTCATAAATTGATGAAAACAGAAGAAAACCCAAGGAAATCAAAGCAAAAGGATACCTGAAACCGATCATTGAGCATCTGGATGTTGTATTGTTTATCGGGCCTCAGCTCCTGAACCAAGGAAGCGTTCTGAAGAAAAGAGATCAGCGGCGCCGCCGATTCCTCAAGAGACTTCAACCTCGCGACAACCTGGACCCTCCTATCCACCATCTCTGCCAACACCAATCCAGCACAAAATTCATATCCCCAAAAGAGAGAGAGAGAGAGAGAGAATTCCATCAAATCAAAACCCTAAGGGGAGAGGGGAGAGGAGGTACGACCTTGGGGGACCTCTTCAGTGTGGTAGAGGGTCTTGTGGATGTCCATGGCGTAGTCGATCATGTTGGTCTGGCTGAGGAGCTCGATCTTGGCCTTGAGGATCTCGTCCTCGGCGTAGAGCTGGTGCTCCTGGAGGAACTCCAGAAGGGGGAAGACGAGGTGGCGGTCGAGTTGAGGAGCGATCCGGGAGGTGAGGTCGTAGTTCGCCATGGCTAGAGCTCGAGCGGAGTTACTTACGGTTAGAGTTTCTCGGGCGCTTCTCCGTTCCCGCCGCAGGAAGAAGAGAGGTCGGAGTTATCCTGCGAAAACTAGAAGAAAGAGATGAGCCTTTTGGACGGACGATCCAACGGCTCCTGGAAAAGGATCGGATAAGACTTGGGCCTGTTACACCATCTATATAATAGGCCATGGGCCAAACCCAAAACGCCCAAAACGGCTCCTGCACACCTCGCCAGTTGTGAGAGCATTAAATAAAAATAGTCTCCAAATTATAAAATATAGATTGCCTTTTGATTGCTAGTGAGTCACACTATTATTTTTTTTTTAACAATGATTTTTCTTTTGCAAATATTTTGACAGCTAATGAAAATTCAATTCTAAAAGAGATCCACCTCTCTAGCACAAACAACTACTTTTAATACGAGTACTTAAATACAAAATATGGTTTCACTATAGTATATTTTGTTACTGGTCTAATTTTTTTGTTTACCATTTGAAGGTCCTCCTTGCAAACTTGTTTGTCATAAATGCAATTTGTAGTGCCTTTCATGACTGCTTCATTCTTTCTCAAGTTCATTGACTAAACAAGCTCGCTTTCAACCATATGATAAAAGAATTTTGTTTCTAGAATTGCGAATAGCCAAGTTGGGCATTTTAAAAATGTATATGTGGAGTTTTAATTGAAAGCTATTTCCAATTTTTCTTGGTAGAATAATTTTGTCAAATTATTCTTTGTAAATGTGTTAATTAAAAATTATTCAATTATTCATGAGTTCTAAGATTTACTCACAAATTTTAGGATTTATCCATTGAATATAATAAATATATAAATTTATATTGTATTGTTGAATGAAAATATGCAAATTCCTAAATATAATAAAGCTATAAATCTATACTATATTACTAAATGAAGAAGGTACATTCTCTATTAGATTCAGTTCATCAAATTTTCTAACAAGAACATCCTTAGTTTCTCTTTTCATTAATAACTGCAAAACTATAAATAGCCACACGATGTCGCTTACACATGGACTCTATTTAACAAAAATCTCCATGCATCTCTAGCCGACATTCCTAACCTGTTGGACTCCGTTTAAAATTTAAAAAACAAACAAAAACAGCGATCCTCTTTCTATAATCCACTTCTTTTCTCTCTCTTATCCAGGAGCCCCTTGAATTCTTTATTTATTAATTTGCTTTTTACTTAAATGTGCACTGAATGTGCGTGGCTGCTAGTATATTAATAGGTTGTAATTTTTTTTACTGGAATTCTTTTTCGTTAACAAACCTACGGCTAGTGTGTCGCGTGCCACAGATGGGCCAGGTCACCAATGCTCCAATACCGCGAGCATCTTCATACTGCTTTATCTGTACTCTTTAGGCATGGCAATCCAAGAGAAGAAACCTGAAGCAAGTAATTGGCATAGTATCATAGTAATTGGCATAGTAATTGGCATAGTAATCCACAGATGGGACAGATCTCCCACTTTCCCCAGTATCATAGTAATTGGCATCCTCATATCATCAATTTCTCTACCAAAATTTGCTTAACCAATACCCAACCCCGCACGGATACCATGATCTTTACACTAATTTATTTGGTTTCACTATTTTCAGATCTAGTCCCCTCCCTGAGGTATATTCTAACAGTGATCTCGTATATTAATACCCATTTACCTCAAAATTGTGAGTATCAAAACATACCACACAACCAGCTTATTATGCTTTGTTCTCACTCTTATATCTCTTTTATTTTTTTTTCTTTTCTTTTTCCTTCCTTCTTCCCTTTCCGAAACAGGGTATCACCTAACTTGATTCAATTGTAAATAATTACATCCATGGCTTCAGCTTTACCTAACTTATTAAATTACTGCCTCATTGCAAGAATTGCATATTAACTCAGATATAACCATGGACCTCATGTCCCGAAGTGCATTTCTCAATGGAGTCGACATTTACTGCGAGGTTCCATGCCTCGTCTTAAGTTGGACTCTGAAACTGCCAAAGTTTCACCCTCAATTTGTCGTTCATTTTCATGGATGCTCTGACATGAAGCTGCTAGAATGTAGAGCATGCAAAGATCTGAGCTAACAGAAAATCTCAGCAAATCCCAAAACAAAGTTTGTGAAAAACCAGCAACTGAAGTCATATATGCAGATTTGCATGATGCATCCATTTGCCTGATGTTCGATCAGACTATAAAGCCAAAGCATTTCATGTTGCTGGCCTCATGTCCACAAAGAGATCACATACAATGCAAACCATCCAAAGGAACACACAAGGAAAAGATCGTCACCACGAATCAACATTAAATAGTATCACAAGCAACATGACCTAGAGGAAAACAAGGCAGAGAGAGTGCAACACTGGGTAATCTGTCCGAAAGAGAACAAGGCTTATATACACAGCTTCCTTTATGCAATGAGGAAGGGCAAGACAGTGAGCATGAAGGATTCATAAGTGAATGTGGCCGACCCCATGTACGCGGTGTCCTTCTCCTTGAACTTTTCTGTTAGCCCCTGCCATCCCAACGATCCAAACAGAAAATATACATTTTCAGTTCTAGGTCCAAACCATAGAGGACAACAGAAAATCGCAATCATCAAAGAAAATTGTATATATCAGAATTCAGAAACTAGTGAATGAATTAATCAATTACCTTAACAGTGAGGCAACATCTGCAAGGCATTCAAAGATACACAAATAAGTCAAAAGGTGTAAATAACTCATATGAAAGATAATATATAACAAAAGCTACCTCCCAGCAATATTTCAACAAACTGCCCTTCCCATGCATATCATGCTAAGCACAAATGGAGTAAGGTAAAAAAAAAACTTACTCGATGAAGTTATCATATTCAATGGCTTTATTTTTGCCTCCAGATTTATCAAACTTGGACACGAGCAGGTCCAGGACCACTGGAGAAACAGAAAACCCAAGACTAAGAAGAGCTTCTCGTAGCTCTGAAGAATCAACCTTACCACTGTGATCCCGATCAAATCTCTCAAAGATGGCCTAGATATGCAAAACATGTTAGCAACCAATTAAAATAAAGGGCTAGCTTCCTGCAACAAAGACTTGTAGATCTTATACCCTCCAGTTCTGAAGGCTGTAGAACAGCGAGGAGAATTCCTTTGGCCCTGCACAGTACGAAAGTCATACAATTAGACTTTACTATATTCTCCTCTGGCCCTGCACAGTACGAAAGTCATATGATTAGACTTTACTATGGAGTTGCTAGATTGGAGTGCAAAAACTATTAATTAGAACAATGGCAAGCAGGATTTGGATGTCACTAGAGATCTTAAAGACTGGGATCCATTCTTAAAAAAAATGGCACAGTAATCTTGTTTCTGAAAATTTTAAAACCAAACAGAGGAGATGGCACCACCATCCCACCTTTGACAGAAAAGAAACCTGTGGGACCTCAGGCACCTGAAATTACAAATGGAGCAATGCTTTGACAACCAAAATTCTAACTCATAACATCCTGATTTTGGCATTTGCATAGAAGAGTTACAGACCTTTTATGAGAGAGAGAGATAGAGAGAGAAACACAGAGTGAGAGAGAGGAAAGAATAGTTGCACAAACAAATATCATCTGAACTGAATCACCATACCCTGTTGGAAGGGAAAACCCGTGAACCTGCAGCCATGCCATTCTGCCTCCCTCAGAAGATCAGATATGCAATCAAACCAGAAAATACCATGTAACTCAGTGCTCTTTACTGTGAACTATCTGGTTCTAAGAGAACTGGCAGGTTCTTAAACCAGCAGTTAGTCACTACTTTGTCATCAACTTAAAATTCAAGGGCATTCTTGTGCACTGATATCAAAAATTGAGAAGAAAAACCATAAAGAGACCCAATCAAATCCCTTTCTCTTATCTTATGCTCTTCGGAAGCAAAAGACAGATTAAACATCTTCCTTTTATCTGGCCCTGAGGCCACTCCAGCACGTGCAATTACCGACTCCATCTAAGACAAGCTTCCCCACCCCACCCACCCCACCCACCCCACCAAAATCCTAAAATGACGTCAAATCCTCAACCCTCAACAACCCTTGCTGGTGTCCTGCACTCACCCCCACCTTGGCCAGGGCCCTTGAGGCTCTTCTCCTCCCATGACTCCTCTAGTGGGCATTTAACAACGTCAACAGAACAGGTAGCGGGCACTATACCGGTTCTCCGGCGAAATGAGTCGGAATGGGCCTGCGGTGTGCCGTGCCAAGCCCGTACCGACACAGTTGAACAGACAAGGGAGAGGGAGAACGAGAGAGGAAAAGAGAGGACGGGGAGCGAGGGAGGGAGGCCGGTGGAGGCCAACGTTGGGCCCTTGCACAATTTACACGGCCGTTCCCTTGTTTCAGACGAGCCTCCGCCAGCCTTCCTCCCTCCCTCCCCCGTTCTCTCTCTCTCTCTCTCTTTTCCTTCTCCTTCTCCGCCTTCGGCAACAGATTTCGTTTCTATTGCCAAAACCGTACTGGTGGCATCGGTTCGGCTCGAAACGGTCGGAACCGTCCCGAACCGCCAACACTGGCATTTAAGGACTGAAAAAGTTGAGCTTTTAGTCCTATTAAATAAAAATGTCAGAAAGCAGCGCATCACCACCACCGCCAACCAAAAGGGGCACCCCTTCCCCTTTTTTTTGGTGAACAGAAGAGGTTACACAGATCTGGAGTATACACAACCCATACAATTAGTCCTAACACCAAGAGAGAAAATTTTCGTATATGCTATGCTATAACTAATTAATAACATTTCGTCATGCATGTACATGATATTCTCCGTTTTTAGCTTATTCTAATCTGCTATATTCTCATTTAGTCTGCTATACTTTCACCAATTTCACCAGACATTAATATGACCTATGTTTAATTTTACATATTTCCCTACAAAGCATCTAATTTTTCTATGTAGTTTATAATTCTATTTAATATGTCTCTTGTCCGCCCTATTGAGCTGACAGTTGAATTAGTGAACTGGCAACTTGACCAGCTTGATATCTGGTCTGCTTTTCATGTTGCTGCAGAACAACAGTCCACTTGGGACAAAGGAAATGCTACAATCACATGTTCAATGTCCACAAATAATCCATGCTGGGACTACACACACACACACACACATATATACACATGGTTGTCAAGCTTTATCCTCACTATTTGGGGTCAGCTTTATGGATCATCATTCACTGATAATTCCTATCTAGGGACAGAATCAAAAGTTCAAATAAAGAGCTAAGAATGCTATTGCGAGTTAATAACAAAAGATATAGTTTACCAAATCCCATCTCAAAACAGAGTAATTCCAAAGAAGAGTCTTTTGCTTTTCAGGCGGGAGAGCTGGGCTGCACATTCCAATTATGGATTACACATGTGCAAAATACAATTTTATTAGTCCATTATCTTCAAAAGGAACAAGGACAAGTATTCATACATTCAAAAAGGATTATGATAATTGAAGATTGAAATAGATTATGATTGATCCGATGCAGATATGAAGAATTGCAGATAGATCTATGCATTGCCTCATGCAAAATCCAACATAGACAACAGCAACAAACAAAAGTGTTGCATATTTCACTAAATAACTCATGAATGATTCATGAGACTTATTAAGCCTAAAAGCCTGATTATCCAAGAATCCTCCAGGGAATCATTAGTTATGAAAAAAGTCAGTCAACTTATCAATAATATGAAGTACCATAGGCATGTGATGCTTCTTCCTTTGGGAGGAAAAGAGCTTAGTTTTTATAGTGGGTGTCATATATTCATTCTTACTGAGTATGCTCTCACTATTGAAATGGTCAAAACACCAATTTTTGGAATTAGAGAATGTGGGGCCCACTTTGAAGGGTATTTTCTCTTTTTTCTTTTTTCTTTTTTCTTTTATGAACAGGGAGGGTTCTAAAGCCACCTCCTACCCTATGTCCAAGCCCCCTTCCCCCACCTAAGCTGAAAGCCAGGTCCCCAGGAATATCAAGTCTAACACTTGCAGAATCGGGATATTGAGTAACAGGGTCCAAGAAGGAGGGTGTCACCCTTTGGAATCGAACCCCAACCCCTTGCCTTAAGTGGCAAAAGATAGTATAATCCATAATAAAGTTCAGTGGTACTTTAGAAATTTTATGGGATTGTCTCGGTAGATTACTTATACCTGCTATGATTCACATAGCACTAAACAAATTTGCCCTTTTGTGTGCATGCCCCTGAATACTTGCAACTTACATGTTTATCTTTGCAAGACACTCTTTGTGCAGCTATACCTCTCTACCTTCTACACTCATCTACTCACATTCAATCAACTACAATTTGGCTGGATAAAGACATAATCCAACCAGCAAAATTACCTCTACACACGTGAATTTAGAAGGGCTTTAATGCAAACTTAGAATGGTATGTTGGCATTTTTGCACCTAAAGCCAATCTTTCTTTCTAAGTTCATTGACAGCATTCAAACAAAGGGGCATAACTGCACAAAAGACTCACTCACAAAAGTATAATAATACCATGAATGATTATTCAAGAATCCTTCAAGGAATCATTAGTTATAAAAAAAGTCAGTCAACTTTTCAATAATCTGAAGAACAATAATATCATCGGCATATATGCTTCTTCTTGTGAGAGAAAAAGCATTTAGTTTTTATGGCGGGTGTCATATATTCATTCTTACCGAGTACGCACTCACTATCTTTTTTTCTTTGAATAACAACACGTTCTCACTATCGAAATGGTAACAACAACATTTCCGGAATTAGAAAATGTGGAAGGGTAACTTTTTTCCTTTTTTTACGAGTGGGGGTGGTTTTCTAACCCCACCTCCTACTCTATATCCACATGCCCCTCAACTAAGCTGAAAGCCAGATCCTCAGGCAGATTGAGTCTAATACTTGCAGAATCGGGATACTAAGTAACAGGGTTCGGAAGGAGGGTGTCACCCTTCGGAATCGAACCCCCACCCCTTGCCAAGGGGTAGTATATTCCAAAATAAAGTTCAGTGGTACTTCAGAAATTTTATGGGATTGTCTTAGTAGATAACTTAGTCCTGTTATGATTCACATAGCACTGAACAAATATGCCTTTTTGTGTGCATACCCTCACATACTTGCAATTACATGTTTATCTTTGCAAGACACTCTTTGTGCAGCTATACCTCTCTACCTTCTACACCCATCTACTGACATTCAGCCAGCTACAATTTGGCTGGATACACACATAACCAAACTAGCAAAATTACCTCTACACATGTGAATTTAGAAAGACTTTAATGGAAACTTAGAATGGTATGCTGGCCTTTTGCACCTAAAGTCAATTTTCTTTCTAACTTCATTAACGACATTCAAACAAAGGGGCATAACTGCACAAAAGACTAACTCGCAGAAGTATAATAATACCATGAATGATTATTCAAGAATCCAGGGAATCATTAGTTATGAAAAAAAGTCAATCAACTTTTCAAAAATCTGAAGAATAATAATACCACGGGCATAAACACCATTTTTGGAATTAGAAAATGTGGGGCCCACTTTGAAGGGTAGCTTTTTTTCTTCTCTTTTTTTTTCAAACGGTTGGGGTTCTAAACCCACCTCCTACCCTCTATCCACATGCTCCTCAATCTAAGCTGAAAGCCAGGCCCCCGGGCAGATTGAGTCTAATACTTGCGGAATCGGGATACGAAGTAACGGGGTTCGGAAGGAGGGTGTCACCCTTCGGAATCGAACCCCCACCCTTTGCCAAGGGGTAGCATAATCCAAAATAAAGTTCAGTGGTGCTTAAGAAATTTTATGGTACTATCTCAGTAGATAACTTAGTCCTACTATGACTCACATAGCACTAAACAAATGTCTTTTTGTGTGCATACCCTTGAATACTTGCAACTTATATGTTTACCTTTGCACGACACTCTTTGTGCAGCTATACCGCTCTACCTTCTACACCCATCTACTCACATTCAGTCAACTACAACTTGGCTGGATAAAAACATAATCCAACCAGCAAAATTACCTCTACACACATGAATTGAGAAGGGTTTTAATGCAAACTTAAAATGGTATGTTAGCCTTTTTGCATCTAAAGTCATTTTTCTAAGTTGATTAAGGACATTCAAACAAAGGGGCATAACTGCACAAAAGACTAACTCACAGAAGTATACATTCTGCAAGCCATAAGTTAAAGAACACAGATCGAAAAAAAGCATATCTCTTGAGTATAAATTAGGGAAGTCAACTAGGACAGATACCCGAATATTTTATCCATCCCCGAACTGAATGAGGCAGTTTTAACCAAAGTTAAATAGGAATGGTTTCAATGATGGTTTTAAAAATCAAATCTGTTTGGTTTCGGTTTTGATTTTGATGAATTCTCCGAGTCAAACCCGACCCAAAACCAAACCCTACACCGAACCCGAAACCATACCCAAAACCAAACATAATGGCTATCTCTTAGTACCTTTTATATTTAGTATAAATTCTAACCCTCTATCCCATTCAATCTGGATCGCTCATAAACCATGAGCAAATAACTAAATGGACAAATCCTAAAGGCCAGATAGACTACTTTTTCCCCCCTTTGGTTCTTCTTCGCGATTATTGTGTTTGTTATGCTTATTTTTTTTAATGTAGTTGGATTTGTTTTTAACTTGGATTATTGTATTTATTGGATAGTTGCATTATTATTTTAGAACTATTGAGTTTGTTGGATGGTTGTGTTATTATTTTAGAATTAATGAGCATACTGGATGATTGTGTTATTATCTTTGGACATATTTATTAGTTGAGTTGGTATAAATTATATGAAATTTATAAATAATATCTTTAATTTGGATATTTATACATAAAAATTTTGAATTTAATAAAAAATGTTAAATAGTTTTCAATTTTTTAGTTTCGGTTTTGATTTTGTGGTTTTTTTTGGTGGCGGTTATTCCAAAAACCATTCAGTTTCAGTTTAGATTTCAATTTCAGAGAGCGGTCATGGATTTCGGATTTGATTTTGATTTTTTTTGTTAACCACATCGAATCTGTCCTGTTCACATCCCTGGTGTAAAATTGTAAATGGAGGGGAAAAAACATTAGCATTCTACCTGTTCACTGATACCCACTTGACACCGACTTAAACCTGACCCCTGAAAGTAAAAGCTACCTGATATGCCAAAACTTACCAGCTCTCGTATTAGTGCTTTTTAGAGTGGTTTCTTTATCAAAAGTCAAGACTTCGGTTACCTAAATATAAAAAGTCTCGAGTTTTTTTTTTTTTTTTTATCCTCAAAACGTGCGTCATCTGTCCTCCCAAAATCACCCACCCTAAATTGTTACAAACCCAGATACAAAAACGCAAACCAACGGCGCGCGCACGATAGCGACCGACCAGCCAGCGACGCTATGGTGAGCCTAGGGCTCCAAATCGGCAGTGCCAGAGGGGAACTCGATCAAGATTTTTAGGGTTTCCGAAGGGGAAAGGGGGACGAAGGGGAAATTAGGGCTTACCGATCTTTCGGACGTTACTGTTGGTGAAGTGGTACATGAGGAGATGGACGGTCCGGATGCTGAAGCTCTGGTTGTAGGAGGACAGCGCCTGCTGGAGCTCCTTGTCGTCGATGAAGCCGCTCCCGTCCCGGTCCGCCGCCTGGAAGCACGCCACCACGTTCGGGTCCGTCCCCGGCGGGAACGCCGACGGCACTAGCGCCGCGAACGGGCTTCCGTACGCCCCCGCCAGCGGCGGCGGGGTCTGATACTGGTGGTAGCCGCCCCCGCTCCCGTGGGCCCCCTGCACCTTGCCTTCCTTGGGGGGTTTCTCCCCGGCCGGGGCATACGGCGCCGACGGCGGAGGGGCGGCACCGTAGGGTTGCGGTGGAGGGGCGGCACCGTAGGGTTGCGGTGGAGGGGCGGCACCGTAGGGTTGCGGCGGAGACCCGGTGCCGTACGGGTTCGGCGGGGCACCGTAGTGGGGAGCGCCGTAGGGCTGTCCCTGCCTCGCGCCGTAAGGGTAGCCGGAGCCCGGAGGATAGCCTGCCATCTCGAATCGCGAGTTTTTCTTGAGGAGAGAGAGAATTGCGGATGGATAAACCCAGGCAAGCTCTCTCGCAGTTGCGTATATAGGAAAAGACGAAGAGAATGGACTTATTCTCGTGACCAAGCATTGTTGACTCCACCCGCGTTTAAAAGAACGATAGTTTCACACCTCTGCGGCGGAGAAAAGGATGACTATTATAAAATATAAATAATAACAATGAGAGATAGTAAGTATAACTTTATTTTAATTGGAGCTCAATCAAGTAAAACCAATATTTATTATCTTTATTATCTTTCAATAAAAATTTGACAAAAATAAATTTTCTTCTATTTTCCCATTATGTTAAAAGATATACTCGGGTATACTGTGAAATGTTGGTCGTGCAACAATTCAAGTTTCAAATACTTACCCACCGTAAACCCTGCCTTCCTTGCGAAGCAAGACAAATGGTTTTTTTTTTTTGTTTGTTTTTTTTGGTACAACAGGCAACAGCTCACACACAACAAGCATGGTTACAGCTCATAAAGTCAAAATAAATAAAAAAAATATAAAAAAAAAAGACCGTATCAAGATATGGTTGCCCCATATAGAACTTTCAAAATGCTGAACTGCAAAGAATGCTACCCAGACCACTATATTGTTTATCTCTCTATAGACATAAATGGCCTGATCAAAAGTATACTTACTCATAAGTTTACAAATATTGTGATTCAACCGTATCCCATCAGCTCTACAATTTGGCTTCTGAATCTAGTGAGACCACCATAACCAAGTCCTCCCAAAAAATGATGGGTCTGTGGCTCTCGGCTCTGGCCTTCGAACCGGATGCGATTTGTATATTGAGGCGATGGATTGGACGGTTTTGAACCGCCTCAAAGCCGCTGACGCGTGGGTCAGAGTCTTTTTTTTTTTTTTTTTTGTGCTGAAAGCGAGTATTTCATACACTGTGTGTACGAATATATCCAAGAAAATCAAAATACAATAACTCGTGGAGAGCATGTGGCAGCTCCTCCTCCCCTGACCAAAGAATGTACCCTGAGTGATGGGCCGCATGGGCCGCCACCCCATGGGTCAGAGTCTTCGTGGAGAGTAGCAGGAGGGATTGATGGGCACGTGTCAAGCGCGCTTCCGTGCGGGGAGGACCGGGAGTTGGAGAACGTGGCTTGGTGCTTGTCTCCATCGTACGTAATCAGCTTTTGACAATTTGCTCATCTCCACACTCGCACAAGAGGGTGGAGATCCATGGCCCTTGATGGGAGTTTTCTTTTTTGATTCTTTAGAAAAAATCAAGCTTGTTGTGCGAGCTTGGCTTGTTTATGAGTTAAACTTTCATAAAGATAACTGAGCTTGAAAGTTAGAGAGCTTTTTAGAAAAAATCAAGCTTCTTGTTCAAGCTCGGCTTGTTTATGAGTCAAACTTTCATAAAGATATCTGAGCTTGAAAGCTAGATAGTTTCTTTAGGAAATAATCAAGCTTGTTATTCAAGCTTGGTTTGTTTATGAGTCAAACTTTCATAAAGATATCTGAGCTTGAAAGCTAGATGGTTTCTTTAGGAAATAATCAAGCTTGTTATTCAAGCTTGGTTTGTTTATGAGTTAAACTTTCATAAAGAGATCTGAGCTTGAAAGTTAGAGAGTACGGATGAAGAAAAGAATGCTGAGACTTAAGAGAGAAAATCACGCTTAGCAAGCGTGGCATCTGCTCGACAGAAGCCATGTCTGTTCTCAACATCATGGTTAGGGTGGTCCATAAAATTATAGTGGACGAGCATAAAATTCACCCCTGAAACTAATAAACATCAGTTATTTCATCCACCTCAATGGGAGGAAATATTCTCTAAGTGGTCCAGTTACTTCAAATCAATCATGGCACGATTGAACCTTAAGGAATTTTCAAGTTTTTTTTTTCATGATGATATTAATACTCTTCACCCTAAGGTGAGTGAGCTTTTTGAGGGGGATATGAGATAAATTGAAGCTATACTTGGGTCAAACATGATTAGCGATGCTCTTAAGATTCCTATTTTTCACATGAATAACCTGGATAAGACGCTGCCGAAGTATATAGTGTTTCTTCTCAAGCTTGAAGACTATAGCGGGCTGACCGTTGTGTGGATGTGGATATCTAACATTTAATTGATTTCAATCAAGTTTGTTTTAACATTTAATTGATCTAAAAGTTCTAAAAAACTACTATTGAGAGCCTTTCAAGCTTGGTTTGATTATCTACCATTTGGCATCACTTTTTTTTAATTCCCAAATGAAAATAAAAATATTTTATTTCTAAATTTTTGTATATAAATATGTCTGGATGGTCAATTATTTTTTTAAAAAATAAACATAATGATGAGTTAGAAGTGACGATAGTAGTGGCAGAGACAATGAAAGCAATAATGGTGGTGATGATGGCAATAGCGGTGGGTGTGCTAGTGATGTAGTTATAGGAGCGCTGATAGTAGAGATAGTGATGGTAGAGTAGTGGTGGTGAAGAAGATAACAGTGACGATAATGATGGTGGTGGAAACAATTTTTGCAACTATAGTAGTGGCTACGGTGGTAGTATTAATAACAAAAGCAATAGTGGTAGCAATGATAGTGGAATTAGTGTTGATAGTGGTGTTAGTAAAAGATATAAGTTTCTTATTTTTCAAATAAAACTAAGAATTTGTTACTTTTATTTTTTTGATAGTGGTAACGATAACAATAGAGATGGTGTTGACAGCGGTGTTAGTAAAAGATACGAGTTGTTTATTTTTCAAGTGAAACTAAGATTTTCTTACTTTCATTCTTTTTAGAAAAAATAAAAATAATTTTTGAAACTAGAAAATAAAAATAGTAGTACTACACATATCCTTTTACCTTTATTTTTGTATTCCATTTTTAAAAATAATAATAAAAAAAGTGATGCTAAGTAGGCCATCACAAAATAAGTCATAGTGCTTATTATGTGTAGATGAAAAGCTCACTAGATCAAAAAAAATGCTGAAAATCAGCCGAACACGTGCATGGCAGGTTTAAAGTTTTGACAATCAAGCTTGAACCAACAAAACAAGCTCAAAACTAATTATACACTGTGCCCAAAATCAACACAACTTGAGCAATCTCGTCTCTCTCTAGAGAGAGACTACGTCATTTATAGAAAATAGGTTCTTGAATCAATGATTTAGTTGGTGTTTTTTTGGCAATCCTTTAAATTAATTAGATGTTAAAACAAACTTGAACCAAGATTACCTGAATCGAGCTTAATTCAAGCTTATATTGATTTTAGTTTGACCTAGAATTATCTAGCTGATCCACCGTGCTCCTACTCGGCTTGAATCGAAATTATGCTCGAAACAATAGGAAACAACTTAAGCTTCAATTTAGAGTTCAAGCTCGAAACTAATTCCGAATGAAGCTTGATGGACCCAAGCTCGATAAATCTCAGCTCTATTACACATCTACCAGGGCTTTGGTGGGGAAACGATCGTCTGTCCGTACAACGACAAGTAACGGTTTCGGATCTTATCGGTATCGGCACTCGCGAACACCACCCGCCAACGGATAACGGTTCCATTTTTTTTCGTGCGCCAACAACGAGAGCCACGTTTCCCAATTCTTTTCGAATCGATAAAAGGCTCCTTCGGATAGACGAATCCAAGCACGGAAATAGATAAGCTGTAGCTACTCGGTGAGGGAGGGAGAAAGGGAGGAGGTCGATATGGCGCGAGCTTCCCTCCATTTTTCGAAACCCTCGGTGGCTGCCTCCCTCGTC
Organism: Phoenix dactylifera; assembly: GCF_051530095.1. Taxonomy (NCBI): domain Eukaryota; kingdom Viridiplantae; phylum Streptophyta; class Magnoliopsida; order Arecales; family Arecaceae; genus Phoenix; species Phoenix dactylifera. The sequence goes on from NC_143203.1 coordinate 22,930,275, forward strand.
AAAAATGGCGGGAGCGGAGGGAACCATGGGAAATCTCGGGTCCTCATCTTGGGAGGAACCGGGAGGGTCGGTGGCTCCACCGCCACTGCTCTTTCCAAGCTCTGTCCCTCCTTCCAAATCCTTATCGCTGGAAGAAATAGGTCCCACTTTATCCTCCTCTCCTTCTTGATGATTTGATGGCATTCTTAGCTTTAAATCGCGAATATTAGAAATTTATTAGGAAATTTTGAAAAAATTTGGTACCTTGGTGTCTTTTCTGGGGAATCTTGTCATCTCTCTTCACTGCAGCAATCATTGGTCAACGTTATCGTTGTGGCTTAATTTGTGGCATTTAAATTTTGATGGCAAGAAACTTATGAATTTCGTAGTTTTCTGTCAAGAAATTCTGATGGCTCTCTTTCTCTTGCATTGCTCCTTTTCTTTTCTTGCTGTTCTTCTATATCTTCGCGCATTTCTTTTCTTTAATCCTTTTATGCCCTATAAAGGGACCCCAATCATATAGGTTATATTTGTTCTTCTCGTTTTATGGGGGATTCGGCTATTCTCCAAGTATGTGCTTAGATAATAATTTGGTTAGCATCATGCCAAATGCTTAACTTATTGATAATGATACTTGATATTGGAGGTTAATGGATACAGACATACAGAGCCAGCAAATTTATTTCAATCGAGAAACTAAATGAAGTTTCTGTATCAGAATATGACTCATCCTAGACGGCCTCTGAAACCTCGACCAAATTCTCAATGAAAAGTAGCTTGGATCTGCATGGATCTCTCCATGGTTTTACATATGAAGTATGGAAACCATCTTTCAAATTAATTGAATCAATACATGTGGAATTCCTTTTGCATCATTTCACTGCTCAAACATTAGATATTATTTTTCTTTTCTTTTCTTTTCTTTTCTCCATATATTGAGATTGGCATCTGTACACCTAGTTGTACCATGTTTCAGACTCAATTTCAATCCAAATTCGCCTACTTTTTTCTTCTTAAATTGTATTTGGACACCAATAACTGCTACCATTTAACATGCCAAATAAGATTTCTGCTTGCACAAACTAATTTTCTGCAGACTTCCCTTCGGTATGCTCACAACTATCTACTGATTTTTAATTAGCTAGGATTTTAAATGATAGATTGGCGGTTGGCTCCGATATGAACATATTGATTAGACATAAGCAAAAGAGAGAGAGAGAGAGAGAGAGAGAGAGAGAGAGAGAGAGAGAGAGAGCAGTCACATGTAAAGCTGATGAGATTTTCATATACATTAAAGCACTCTAGATATGTGTGACCTTCAATTTGTTTGTAATTTTCATTTTCTTTTTTTCTGACACGTTTATCAGATTTTATGATGTATATGTTACAATTTGTTAGGGAGAGAGGTGCCGAGCTAGTCTCTACACTTGGTGAAAATTTTGAGTTTGTTGAACTTAACATTAACAATGCAAAAATGATGGAAGCAGCTTTAGAAGGTGCGCAATTCATCTTAATGTTTAACCTTTTATAGAAAATTACCTCTGACAGCTTCATGTATACATGGAACTGAATACTTATTTGTATCTTCATATGTTATTTCTTTCTTGCATGTATTGAAATTTCTTTATTGATGACATTTGTGAATCTTATGATAGTTGTAACCTCATTATTTTTCACCTTCAGGTGTGGATCTAGTAGTTCATGCAGCTGGCCCTTTTCAGCGCAAAGAGAAGTGCACAGTCTTGGAAGCTGCAATCTCTACTAAGGTATGTCTTGACTTCTTTTTCTTAGATATCACAAATTTCATTTAGGATGAATTGTCCTCACACAAGTACTGTTTCTTGTTGAGCAGACAGCATATGTAGATGTTTGTGACGATACAGACTATGCAAGGAGAGCAAAATGTTTTCATCAAAAGGCAGTAGCTGCTGGCATTCCAGCTATAACAACTGGTGGAATTTATCCTGGAGTTAGCAATGGTGTCATATATGCATCCTACTTTTGTTATTGCCTAAAGATTATGCATCTCAAGATACTGTTTTTCGCTAGTACTTGAAATCTACTTCCTAGTATATTGAAAGAATGTCTTCCACTGGTTCCTCTTTGGGCCTTTGTTCATCTCATCTATCCACTTTGAACATAACTAATACTTCAAGCTGACTCTGAACATCTGGAGGTTGTAACTTTGAAATATACATATGTTTATTTGGCACAGTAGTCTTTGACTAGATTGAATGATAATTGAGTATTTTAGAAGGAAAAGACCTACCTCCTGCCAGTTGAAGGCATGTTAAATTGTTAATACGTGTTGCTGTCTGAAACTTCAAAAAAGAAAAAAAGGGTTCTGAAAAATAGAATTATATATATATTATTGTTAATGTGGTTAAAAAAAATCAAATTACAGAAAGTTATATGCCTGGAGTAATTTGCTTATTGACTTCCAGAAACAAGACTTAATGTAAAAGATGGGTAGGTATATCAAAATGAATCCTGAAATATTTATAGCAATATGGAGATTTTGAGAACTTTCGGCCTCAATCCGTTACCTAAGGTAACATAGCCATTTCAGAATTTCCCTGCACCAACAAACACCTGCTTTCTGAGCACTTCTTAAAGTGTTTTTTAGATGTCCGCTTCCTAACGCCCACACCTGCTCCCAGATCTGGCAACTAAGGTTAGCGCAGATGAATTTGAGCTTTCATAAGCCGAAATGGATGATTTTGAGAATATCTATGAGCTGCACTTAACAGAGTTCTGGAATTCTGACCGTGGCTCAATTATAACGCAACAAAAATGGTCAAATGAGCCAAAGGATCCTCTCAAATCATCTGGTTGGGCTTTAGTTTTGTATAAAAATAAATGCAACTATACTTTTTCGGAGTGTTATTTACTTATTTCACTTTAATATTAGATTTTTGGCTTGCCAATCAGATGAAAGTTTGATGGGTGTTTCGTTAGGTTTTTTCTAAGATTTCTTTATGTAACATCAAGTAAAATGTAGAATTTTTTTATTCCTCTACTCCTTTTATTCATCTACTATATTTTCAGTCCTGCAGGTGTTTTGGTGATGATTTAGACAAAATATCACATGCCAATTACAACCTAAATGTTTTGGGTTTTTTCGGGAACTTCATCCATAACTCTCTATTTTGGCTATTTCTTTTCTTTTCCTTTTGTTTTAATAATCAAGTTCATCTATGATTAAATAATTGAAATTGTATAACATATGATTTTACCAAAAAAAAACAACATATTTGATTATTGAGGGCCATGAGGGCCAGAAACCTGTGACTTGGCATGTGCACTTTTGGCAAGTTCTATAACCATCCATTCAGGCAAATCAACATGTATTTTGCCGGAAGCATTCCTAAGTTATGCTAATGAAAATACTTTTGCATATCATATTTTAAATTCTGTGTTCCTCCTCATCCGTATCATTCTATGAGATTTTGAACCTCTGGCAGCAGATGAAAAAGAAATTATTTTATAGTTTTCCACGTATGAAGCCCTTGGTCATGTTCGTTGATATCTAATGTTGCTAATTTTATACTATCTAGTACTTCATAATGTCGTTAATATATTATTTACTAATTTTTTGATGCCACTTGTTTACAGTTATGGCAGCTGAACTAGTGCGCTTTGCCCAAAGTGAAAATGCTGGCGAGCCGGAGAGGTTAAGGTTAGTCTTAAATACATGTGATGTGAAATGGAACAATCAGAACAAAAAAATTAACTCCTGGATAGTAAAACATATAGGAAAGAGGCAAAATAGTTCATTTTTGCTTTTAAAGAAAACCTCATGTATGTTCTATGAAGATTATTAACAAAAAACAATACTTATCTGAACCTTCTGTGCAAATTTATTATCACTTTAAGTTCTTAATTATTCTACAAAGAATGACTGACGTCACTGACTATTAACATGTTATATTTACAGACATTTAAAAATAAACATCTATATTATAAATGTCTGTAAATATAAAATTTACTAACATAAAATTAATTTCCTAAGCTCTCATGCAAAGTGTTCAATGCGACGAAGGTCAGAGTCTTAAATCACGTGCCTCTCAAATATGGTGTATGATGAAAATACATGTTTTGCTAGATTAATAAGACACACTTTAATGTCATAAAATATGGTACACCTCATCTAGATGACTGTTCTTATTAGTGAATTGATTACTTGCTCCCGGCCTATTCTTTTTTTTTTTTCAACATCAGGCGATTAAAGAATGATTCTTTTACCAGTTTTCTTACTTATGTCAATTAATGTACTTATTTAAGTACTAGTGAATAGGTAGACTTTCCTATGGAAGGTTAGCTATTGACCAGTTTCAGAGCTTCACTATAAAAATAAATGACTCTTTGAACTGTCTTCACTATTGCTCAACTCATGCATCACAGCCTTCATTAAGTATTTATCGTTTTTTAACAGAATGTCTTGTTCAGTAATCTAAATTACATAAGCTTAAAATTGCTGTACTTTGGTTAAATACATCAACTCACATGCTTTCTGAATTCACAAAACTGGATATATGATAATGATCACTTTATAATTAAACAATTTGAAATTCCTGCCTTGCTAATATGGGATCTTCAGATTCTTCTACTACACTGGAGGTTCTGGTGGTGCTGGTCCAACTATATTGGTTACAAGTTTTTTGCTGCTGGGGGAGGATGTTATTGCTTATAATAAAGGTCAGTTTGAAAGTACACTACAATATGTATGAGCTATAACCATGTGCCTCTTAAAGCAAAGCTTAACTGAGGCACTTGACTGTTTAATCAGGAGAAAAGATCAAATTAAAGCCATATAGTGGAGGGCTCAATATTGACTTTGGAAAAGGGATTGGGAAAAGAGACGTATACTTGTTGTAAGTTCGATGAAGATTCTTTCTTAAGGCAATTTTTATCGAGTAATTTGTCACAAATGTGTTAACCATTAATTTGCAAAGAAAAATACGTGGATTCTTCTACATGACACAATCCAACATATACATTTTACTATGTCTGCACCTTAAGATCATTTTTGGAGTCTGCATAAGCTTTGAACCCTGTAAATAATAGCTTCTTGACATCCTTTTGTTCTTTATCTCTTACTCATTTAATATTTCTTGATATATGTGCAAATGAGACACTTTGGAAGTTGGGTGAGTAAGTCTAGAAGTCTAAATTCCTTAAAAAAATTTTTGATCAATTGCAAATAGGATAGCAGCAGGTTTTTTAAATTCGTATAATGATGTTTGTATGTTCAGATAGTTACTGTTTTCATTCATGCTGGGGAATCTACCAAGGCATTTCACTCGTTACAACAAATCTTAGTCCGTCCTGGATCATTTGACATTTTCAGAAGTATCTTATGCTTGCTTATCTTGAGTTCATCTTGTAGATAAATTGTAATTCTTAGAAATTCATGCATCTTTTGCTGTTTGATGAAATATACATTTCAGTCACTACAACAAATCTTGGGTTGTTCTGGATCGTCCGACATTTTCAGAAGTATTTTTATGTCATGCTTGCTCATCTTTTGTTCATCTTGGAGATAAACAGTAATTCTTAGCAATTCATGCATCTTTGGCTGTTTGAAAAAATATATTTTCCAGACCTTTTCAGACACCCTTCATTTGCTGGATAATTATCCTGCAAAAAACCTTTCAAATATCTGCACAGACTTTTCTTGCACTTAATTTAATATAAGCATCAAAGACTGGGATATTGAATCCAAAACACAGCCACACATGGCTAGTAAGTCAAATGCAAAAACAATTCTCTATGAAAATTTGCATTTAGATCATTTTTATATTAATAAGCAAAATCTCTGGTTTCCATGTCGCATTTGTGCTCTAACTCTCTGACCTTCAGGCAACTTAAATCTATGTGAAGCAGAATAACTTTAGTTTTGATTTGATGATGCCCTCATTAAATGCCAATTTTGCTATTACTTCTGCCCTATCAAGTGTCATGCTTAGCACTGAAGAGTTGGTTCTTTTCAACTCAACTTTACTTGAGAAAATTTTTCAGGAACTTGCCTGAAGTCAGAAGCGCTCATGAGATTTTAGGCGTTCCAACTGTCAGTGCTCGATTTGGCACATCCCCATTTTTCTGGAACTGGGGAATGGAAGCTATTGCAAATTTCGTTCCTGCTGTACGCTCGTGCATTCTCAACTATTATCATGTCATTGTTTTATGTGAAAGATCTTTAAATTAAAAAATTATATAACGGATGTCTTCCACATAGTGCCAATTCTAACTGTCAGGTTTAAATGAGCAAAAGCAACCCATTATTAATATAACTCATAAATATAAATATTTGCTACTTTCACTTGGTCTCAACTAAAAGAAATACATTGTATTTACGATAGAGCAACAGCATTCTCTGTGATGAGTATATGTAGCTAATATAATTGCTTTCTGCAGGATATTCTGCGAGATAAAAGTAAAGTTCAAACCTTAGCTCAACTCTTTGACCCTTTCGTGCGAGCCATTGATGGCATTGCAGGACAGCGCGTATCCATAAGGGTTAGTAGTTACAGAAAGTACATGATCTTTTAGCAGGGAGTGTGAATGTGTTTTGTTACTGGGTGGATGTTCAGTGTGCTCCTTTTGTGCTAGCATTGTACAGATGCTATCAAAATTGATCTATATTGTGCAGGTAGACTTGGAGTGCTCAAATGGACAGTGTACTCTTGGTTTATTCACACACAAAAACCTTTCAGTGTAAGTTTCAGTATCTGCAACCACTCTTGCATCCTACGTGTGGTATCCAGATTTCCCTATATAGTGATTTTAGAGCTCGTGTATATATATATATATATTTTTTTCTCCATGATATATTTTGTATGACAGATAATTTATAGATATATTAGTTTCACAATTTTCCAAGATAAATGGTAAAACCAAGCAAATAATTTCGAGTCTGGATAACCTATCATATAATAATGCAGTGCTTTTACCCAAAGATAATCATCAATAATGCATTCTTAACCCCTCTTGCACGAGCATATGTCTGCAACTTACATTTCCTGCTTTCTCTCTAGCATCTGATAATGCATCACCTACCAAAACATTGCATCTTTGACTAATATTAAAGATGAGTTTATGCAAACATTTGGATTTGTTAAGATTTTTTTTTTTTGGTGTGTGTGTGTGTGTGGGCGAGAGAGAGAGAGAGAGAGAGAGAGAGAGTCAAGGACTCGTATGTAATAATTAAGAACTCATGGATTTATTGAAATATTCTATTTTATATATGACCAAATGCAGAAGTCCCTTGGGTTACAGGGATCACTTCAGATTGCCTTTATATTACTGACTGCACTCTAGCTTGCTTTAAGAAGCTTGGTCCTGTATCACTGCTGAAATGTTTTGCCTTCTTATCTTGATAATGAGAACAAGCTGTGCTGTTAATCTCTGTATCGGTTCTTTCCACTTCATCATTCCTCGTCCTTACTTGATTTGCACATGCATGCGACAAAAGTTATCGATATTTGTTTTTGGTTAGGCAATTTCCTGGGCAGATTCATGTAACCCTAGGCCGGATGGTAGTGTCCAGCTCATAAGAATATTTAGTTTTAACATATATATCAATTAATGTACAGTTAAAGAGCTTAGTCATTCTTCTACTGACTCAAAGTTTGTGGTAAGCAATGAATTTTGTTTAATGATATCCATAAACTTTTAAATTTAATATCAGAATCAGCCGTCACTGTACTAACCAATGGTGAATGATTCTATCAGATCAGTGGGATATGCAACAGCTGCATTTGTCCTATCAGTTCTTGAAGGTAGCACACAGCATGGAGTCTGGTTTCCAGAGGAGGTACTTTACAAAATGAAACACAAAATGAAATAATTACATAAGACTACCATTTGAAAGCTGAAACTTTCAGTTTTCACTCTTTAAATCTATGAAATGCAGCCAGAGGGTATTGCAATTGAAGCAAGAAAAATCCTCCTTGAACGTGCAGCCCACGGAACAATAAATTTCGTAATGAATAAGTGAAGTCCCCTCATCCATTCAGTCCTTAATCAAATTATGATCCCCATGATAGAAATCAGTTGACAATTGATAGTTTTTCATCAGCAGGCCTCCATGGATGGTGGAAACCGATCCAAAGGAGATTGGATTGGGAATTTATATGTGAAAATGCTGAAATGAAGACTTCAGCACAATTGGGTTTCTCAGTGAGTTAATGCTTAAGTCGCCAATTGGCATTCATTCTTCAAAATTTGGATGACACAGGATTTGGGAGCAAAGAAGCTGCTTTATGTACCATACGTTCTAATAAAATTAAAAATTTTAAGCATGTGTCAGTAACTCATAAACCTCCCGTTTGTGAACACATTGCTGTTATGTAATTATTATTATTATGCATGAAAGTGTTTATTTACCTAGACTGGATGATCAAATCACTAAATCTACAATAGCCAAATTATTCATACTTATGATGAAGTATTTCCACCTTAATCTGAGCAAGTAAGTTTCTTCTTGGCAGGCGAGTGTAGCAGGTGCAACGTGGAAAAAAACCAGATGGAATCAGACTTAGATGGGTATTATTCCCAATTAATGTCATATTTATTGAAAATATTAGCATGAATAAAATGAGGGTTTGTTTGCAATTAACAGGAAAAAAGCATCAATTTTGAATTCCTTTTTCTTTTTTTCTTTCTTTTTTTTTTCTGTCAGAACTTTGAATTTCAACACTAAGATGCTTTCATATAATTCAGAATTTCAGAGTTTATGTGGTTGTACATGAGTATCCTCTTGAGAATGTGGGTTATATAATGGCTGCTGGAAGATCTGTGCATGGTCAATAATTTATTAGGATTCTGCAATGAACTTGCTGGCACCCATCATATCTACCAGGTAGAGAGATCATGTCTGAATGTGCACCAAATTGTAAGTCTGATAACCTATATTTGTGCAGAGTATTATATGCATCATGGGCTTGCAACTCAAATGAATTAAAAAACTATTCGACTCTTCTTATGTCAATAAAGTCTCTTACGACTGTAAATGTATAGAAAATAATGGTCCAAACAAATATGAACAAAATTTCACTAACATGCGCTACAAGCAGATACTTTATATGTCACAGCTCTCACAAGCTCACTACAAATTGAAATAATAACATGCATGACATAAAACTCCTTCCAATCGCATGGTACCTCCAATAAGAGAGGATTCTTTGTCAAGGTTGGCCAAGAAGTGACGGTCTGTAGAGAGCATGGCTCTGTGCCATCTCAATTCGGTCACGAGGATCATGCATGGTCTCATCTCTTAATGCCTGAAGAATTGCCTGTGTTGAAAGTTCCCTGCACATCCAAGCAAACATGCCGAAATAAACAGAGAGAGGTGGTTCAATCTAGCATATTAAGTATTAAAACATATTTCAAGCATGTCAAGGAATTTCCTTGTGTATCATAACAGATAAATATGCATACAGATTATCTCAATAAAAATCATACAAAAAGAAATATATCTTCACCTTTTAATCAATATCTTGTAAAGTGTTTTCAGGATGGGGCACAGCTCAACAGGAGCAACAGACTTGTTCTCTTCAGGATGTAGCACACTTAAGCTGGATTGACTTAGGAGTTCGTAAAACGCATCAACAGCAGAAACACCCTGAAAAGATCAAAATATAGATATTTAGCAAGGTATATGCTTTCTGCAAGAAACCACCAACCACAACAAGGTCCATGAAATCTAATAATCTAAATCATAAGTTTTGCATACATATAATATATGCAGTAAGGTCCCAGTTTTTATGTTATACCGCTTAAGAGAAAGCACAGAGCACAAAAATCAAGAAGCACACCTGAATGGTCCCTTTTCCTTTGATGCTATCACCCATGTCCAGACTTAGTTCACCCTTGGCTAACATCTGTCCATACCAAGCATTGCGACCTTTCAACAAGGTTACATAAGTGTCCGCAAGCAACGGACCAGCAAGTTTTGCTGGTTCTTCTGCCAATAGGTGAGTGATGAATATCATTTCAGATGTGCAGTGTGCAAAATATACTGATTTGCTTGTTGCACTCTCGTTGGTTAGAGCCGCTACCATCCCTGGTGAAGAAAAGCTGATAAGTAAAGAACTGACTCAAAAGGAGGAAAAAAAACATGAGAGCAAGGCAAACAATTCTACTTCCAAGAATGCAACAGCTAATAGCTTCTCACAAAAATGAACCACCACTTCTTGATAAAGGTAATAAATTTGACAATGAAAAAATAAAGAAGATAGAAACCAAAGGAATATGCTTACACCCCTACATGAAGCATTAAGGCATTGTAACTATGAAACAGAAAGAAATTCCATATGCTCAAAATTTTCTTTCCACAAATTACCAGATATAGTATATAATCAAACCCTGATACATTAAACATAAGACTTCAGGAGCTTGGCAATGCTACAACTTGTTTTATTCAGCGGACTCAAGCAGATATCCCATGTAGCATGGATCTCATTCAGAGAAACAGAATTATAGATAACCTACAACCTGATTAATTGTGGATCAAACCCCAATAGAACTATTTAGAAAAAAATAAATCAGACAGAGCAAAACATCATCTAACAGTCCAACCACTACACGCAACTTACCATAATGCAATCAACAAAACCATGCCACTGTAGCATCATACGTTTTAACTCAGCAAAGTACCACCTACTAAATATATGACAAACTAGCAGGACTTACATGATGGAACATATGATCAAGTACATACATAGGTTGAGAACCAAGATTTGATCAACATATTGAACTACTGGTAGTTGATTTGTTATCTGTAGAACTTCCACTTCAAATACGTTTTGCAGAGGTTGAGCAGACAAAAGTCCAATCCAACAGCCATGAAAGATAAGATTAGAGAATTTTAATCATAATGAACATGCCATATTTCATATATTTTCACCTGTATTCTGTGACAAATGCTAGATTTAGAGTTCAGGTCCTATTTTTGGTAAGAATTGTTAACGAAGTGTGACTTCAATACCAACTCCTTTCTTTTACAGTACAATATGTCCTTGTCAAAAAACTATTTTAGATATCAACCAGTAGAAACAACTGTAACTATTCCTGGCAAGACATCAGGAATTTCCCTGAATTATTGAAGATACATTCTATTTTATGGCTGTCGACTGCTAGAGAGAAGCATTGCCAACTGTAAGTATTAATAATGACATTATATATAACTAACAATCTACTCAGAGTCACCCTTGATAACTGCATTGAGTAGAAGTAGATGAAGTTAATTTTCCATATTTTGCATCTAATTTCAATATTTTAACTTAATGACATTGCATTTTACTCTGAGACTAGCTCTTCAAGTCTCGACAATGTCCAGGTCAACTATCTTAAACCATTTATTGTATAATATCATAAAAGTAGCCTAAAAAGCATACACAGTGCACATGAGATAAATTCACGCCATCAAGGGCTTAGAAGTTTATGCAATCTACAACAAGATAATGGCAGAAGATGAAATATAACAATGCAAAAATGTTATGCATATATTTTGAATACAAAATCAGAGCCAGATATATTATTAAATGGAAATTATAATCATGATGTTAATTGTATATCATAGGGTAATCAAAATATCGATTTACCTAAAAACAGCTTAATTGATTTCATGTTAATCAAAGTTACAGCACGTCAATGCCTGATATTGTAAGATATTCAGTGGACAAAATATTTCGAGTTATGAGATATTATGGTAGAGGTTTCCTTTGACTTCAGAATCCAGATAATGTTCAGGTATCTCTCATAAAAAAGGTGTGCAAGTGATTTGTATGACAAGGAACCAGAATGATGTGAAGATGTGAGGCCCTGAACTATTCCATAATCACATAATGAAATATGGAAATCTCGATTTGTTGATTTATATAAAATTTTCTACACGAGAGTGGTAATAATATTCTCTGAAAAATCGAAAAATGTTCAAATAATTCTTGAATTTTTCCTTACCAGATGATTCCTCAAATTATTTTGGCAAACAAACTAATCAAGGATATTCGATTATTGATAATTTATGCATGAATTTTATGATTTATTCACAAAACTATTCGTAGCTAATAAAAGGCACCATTATGAATTAAAAATTAGCAATGCTAATGGTTGTTACTTGTTGGTTTATTTTTGTTTTTGTTTATTGCTCTTACCTCTCCTATTCTTGCTTTAATGCGAATAAGTGAATAAATATTTCATTATCTCACATTCTTTTATTTTTAATATTTTTTATTTTTAACTATTTGAATCCTTTCTGAACTTGCGGCAAATTTTCTGGATATTTTACTGAATTTCAAATGTTTTACCTCGAGCCAAATATTTCCCTAATGCTGAACTTGTGACTGTATTGATGAGATGCTCACAGAAATAAATCAATGTCCGAATTACAGTGCTGAAGTTTTGAAATGCTACTGCTATTCATCTCTTTACTACAGAAATAGCAAGGTTAAAAAATCCATTACCAGCACCAATGGCGTACACATTCTTCAGTCCTCCCATAACCTCGTGTGTGATGAGATCACTGTTGTCCCACACAATGAAATGTGGCTGCCTCAAAAACTTAGCGAGGGGTTTCCTCCACTTATCAGCTCCACATATTCGAGCATTAGCATATTCCTTGTTATAAATCTCTGAAGCGATATTTGGGCCTCCAAGATACAGAATGTTCTCAATTGGAACCCCAGCTGCAACGCAGATTTTTATGCTTAGTCGAAACATCCAACACATTATCCAACAATATAACAGTATGTAGAAGATAATACTAATAATACTAAAAAATGGAATAATAATATTAATAATAATAAAAACCTTTTTTTTTAAAAAAAAAGGAGGATTTGAAGTTTGTTGAGATTGAAACACACACCCACACAGAAACACTCAAATAAAACAGAAAAAGAAGCTTTTATAAATATCATGAAGTGAAACATATTCCATTAGTAGTCTCATTTTCCCAAAAAAATGAAATAGCAGTATTGAAGGGAAACAAAATACTAACAGCCAGCAGTTTCTTCAATCGAGCAGTAGTATAATTGTATCTGATACGATCACTGAGCTTGTAATTAACTGACATAGATAAATGCTTAAGGAGAAAACCTTACTTGTATGGCTAATCATTTGTGTAGGAGTTATTATATGCGGAACCGGATCCAGAGCTGCCTCTATACCCTTTGCCAAAGATATTACAATTGGATCCCTTGTCCTCTCCTTCCAATACCTACCAATCTCCTCAAACACCTCCCGTGTCTCCGTCGATGGTAAACCATTCACCACGATGTCGGCATCCCAGACTGCCTCCTGCAAATTCGTCACAACCTTCAGCGGACAAAGCGGCGTGTCAATCATGTTCAAGCAGAAGCCATCCCTGAGGATCTCATCTGCATACAGTGTGCGATCCCCCAGCCTCCCCTCAACATATTTCAAGTAAGCACATCGCCGGATCAAACGCCTCAAGACATCCTCCCTCGAATTGATCACCTCAAAGAGATGCTCTGCAGCAAACCTATCAACAGGTCTCCCAGGCCTTCTCCATATTCTTAAATGGACCTTATCGCGGCAGTGGCCATAGGCATCCTGCAGCAGGGAAACAAAGACACTGCCCCAAGCACCAGCACCAATGCCAACAATCTTTAGCGGATCGCCTTCTGATTTGCCGAGCAGCCGACGGAGCTCATCGAGTTTCTCCTCCGCACCATTGGAGTAGTGAACAGACCCATTGGGGTGAGGAGAACTGTGGACTCCTACCACACTTCCGACCATCTTTCTTCAAGCAATAACAGTTAACACAACACGAGCTTTCACAACTCTGAGACGAATGATTACTAAAAACAGATTCAATAACAAAAAACAGACTATTTTCAGCTCTTTTAAATGCTTCCCACAAGATAAACCTTTCTTTTCCTTTATTTCCTTTAACTCTCTATCTATCTATCTATCTATCTATCTATCTTCCCAAATATAAACACAAAATTTATCATTGGAAATCAAGGAATCCACCGCTTATTTGTAATAGAATCAAAATTAAAGCCACATAAGAATTCGAAAACTTCCACAGAACGGCGGCCAATTCGATCCCTGCCAGTGGAACAATTCAAACCAACAATCTTCAAAAAAGGCGTTCTCACGTGGATTTTTCCACTCAGACACTCAAATCTTTCTTTCTCTCCATCAAAATTCCTACCAGAACGAACGTGGAAAACGCCCGCGGCGATTCATTGACACACAATTTTGGTGCCGACGTGGGGGATTTGGTCATTAACCACAACTAACGCGAAGCACCGCCCTTCTCTTTGGCTTCCGTGTCGGGGACGCCAAGATCCGTCGCTTCTCTGTCGGTCGGACCGCTCTCTCCCTCTCTCTCCACGGAGCGCTGGAAAGCGAAGGATCTAATAGGGATTTTGATGGGCGTAACGGGGTTTCGGGTTCTCAGCCTCTCAGGTCATTTTCCGTGTCAAGTAACTCACGTTGAATTCGTTGGGGGCATTAAAATTTTGTGATGGTGTCACCTTCTCCGTGTGAAACCGGTCCCCCTTGAGCAAGTTCCAAACTCCACCGTCCAACATTTATCCAATCGGATCGGATGGAACATGCGGATTTGAGTACGATCTTTTGTGATACTAATACTGGTATCGGTGACATACTGACTCTCTGTACGCCAAAAAAATTCCGTACCATACTATACTGATACTTTGCTAGTATGGCACTAATACGGAATTCGATACCGGTACAACAAATCTTGTCTAAAACTCAAAATCTCTTTTTCGAGTAGTTAGTTGAAAAAGTACTGCTCGATTTGAGTTACCTTCGGAATCGGCGGCGTAATGTTCGGTGTTTGCAAGTATTTATTATGGAAATTAGATGGTCATTTTTATCGTTTCTAGGATTAAAATTTACAAGATTATGTCAATAAGACCAGTAGCCACAGGGGGCGAGGAAAGGTAGAAATCAAGATCAAACAAAAAATTGTCTAAATTAATCATCATTATTACAACTCACCAAAATTCTAGGAGCTCAATTACTCATACACCATTATCTTAGATTCAGATCTAGACCTCTTGAGAGGTTTAGGCATTCGTATCTAACAAGATTAAGTCTAGGTTGGCTTACGCATGGATTGAGTCTAGATAAATGTTGGATTGAGAGTAGGTATAAGAGTTAAATTCCTTTTGCATTTTGAAGAATATTTATTAATGAAATAATCTCAAAAATGTATTTAATAAGTTTTATATAAAACATGAGGGATATAAAGTAGAATTATGCATTATGTACTGCATAAACAATCAGGATTGCAAGGGCTGGATCTAGATTAGTTTTGTTTCATGAAACCTATATGCTAATCTAGTATATGACAGAGGCAAATGAAATCCAAACCGGATGAACTTTTTGCAGACCTAACCAAAACCAAAATGTTTTCTTGGGTTTATCTTTCCATCCATGCTCGACCCATAAGCCTGCAGTTTCGATCGAGTATGGATGCACATTTTGAACCCTACTTGGCTCAAGGATGGATTATAATCAAACAATAACAGCGTCGAACGGATAGGAGGTTCGCTGATTTTTGGCAAGACATCAACGGAGGGGCTCGGGAGGCGATAAAACCGGCACGGTCTCGGAAAAACGCAGTCCCGGCGGCCGACATCTGAACTTTGGCCGTACCTATTTTTTTTTTAACTAAAGTTTTTAACCCTAATTTTCTTGAAATCCAGGGCCGGAGAGTGTGAGGAGTCCGCCGCCGTCTCCTCCTAGGGTTTCCGACGCTCCCTCCCCTCTCCCCGCCCTAGGTTTCACCCTTCTCTCCCGTCGTCTCTTTCTTGCGGGTCCTCGGCGTCGTAGCTTCCACCCTTCCTCTCCTCCATTTCGGGCTCTTCCCAAAACCTAACCCTAAAACCCAAAACCTCTCTTTCGAGCTCGCAAGATACTTCGAGCTCACCCCATGGAGATTAATCTGGGAAAACTTCCGTTCGATCTCGATTTCCACCCTTCCTCTCCTCTGGTGGCTTCCGGTCTTATCAATGGGGACCTCCACTTGTAAGTTCTAACCTAGAAATTTTTATTTCTGTTGGTAAAAGAATCGTCTAATTTCCATTATAAATACATGCAAACAGGTACCGTTATGCCGCCGATTCGCAGCCGCAAAGGTACCTCAAATCAATTAGTAATTTTCCAGTATTAGAAGTGTTAAGGATTGCTCGAAGAGCCCCTCAATTTCCGAATTTCGTTGGTTTCTATGCCTGTGATCTTGTTCTGCCAAATTTATTTGGTTTGATAGTTAAATATTGGATTTTTTTGATATGATTGTGGTTTGGAATTTGTACTTGTTCTAGGTTATTGGAAATTAATGCCCATGTTGAGTCTTGTAGAGCAGTTCGTTTTGTCGATTCGGGGCGCGGTAAGAATTTATAGCTGAACCAATTGTTGGCCACCTTCAGTTGCACATCGTAATTACATTTTTTATTTGTCGTCTCTTCCCAGTAATTCTGACGGGTTCCCCGGATTGCTCGATTCTTGCCACGGATGTGGAGACTGGAACTGCCATTGCACGTCTAGAAGATGCTCATGGGTTGGCTGAGTTTATTTGATTGTGCAGTTTTTGTCATGGTATCTTCTTAGCTCCAGCAAGAGATAATACAATTTGTGTTCTATTGATGAAGGGATGCAGTGAACCGCCTGGTCAATTTGACAGAGACGACAATTACATCTGGAGACGATGAAGGGTACATAAAGGTGAATAACTGCCAGTTGAGTTCATGTTGGTGCTGTTGTTATCATTACTTCACCTCGTCTTAGATGCACGCCTAAATATATTTAGATAAAGATTTTTGTTACAGATGGTCTCTCATGCTAGTAACCTGTAGAAATCTTTGCAGCAAGTTATATTTTCAATTGTTTAAGCTAATCTGCTCTTATTAATTCGTGTGACATGTTGGTAGATGTTGTATGAAATTTTTTCTTTTTTTTTTTTTTGGTTGTGATTAGCTGGGAATGATTATCTTTTCCTTGCTTTGTTGTCTCTTTATCGAGCTTTTTCTTGGACATTCGATTTGATACCTATATTTTATGTTTTACATATATTAACTGAGTGTACATCAAGGTTGAGAGCAAGACCTGATTCCTAGCTCTCCACACAATGTAGATATCACTGGTTGCTGACTCTGCCGGTTTTGCAGGTGTGGGACACCAGACAACATGTTTGTTGCAATTCCTTTCATGCCCATGAAGACTATATCTCTGATATAGCTTTCGTGCCTGGTACTATGCAACTTCTAGGAACAAGGTGGACCTTACATTTCAACGTGCACCATTGTTTTTTTTTTTTTGAGTTTTTTAGCATTTCAAAGGGCTTCCTCTTCTTCAGCTATTCTATTATAATGCATGGTGGTCTAACAACTGAATAATTTTGCCTGATTGATTAGAATGGGGTTCTGCAGGATTTGTCCTATCTTGACAACTATACAATAAGGGTAACAAATTATATATATAAAAAGATAGAATCTTGTCTTACCTATTGAAGGCATGCTTTAAAAATCAAGAGCGTGATCCTTCAAAAATTGAGAACTTTTACTGCAGGTTCTCTCTCTCAAACAAAGCACCATATGACTTGTTCCTTGAGTGTTGGCGGAGATATTCATAAATCTAGCTTATTAGTATCTAAAACCATTAAATATCTAGCATAGCTATCATAGTGCCGAC
The DNA here is from genome assembly GCF_051530095.1 of Phoenix dactylifera. NCBI lineage: Eukaryota > Viridiplantae > Streptophyta > Magnoliopsida > Arecales > Arecaceae > Phoenix > Phoenix dactylifera. The sequence continues at coordinate 22,947,945 of NC_143203.1, forward strand.
ATCTTAATCCTAAACTTACTAGTCTTCTTATTAACTGAAATATTTTATGATTGGAAACAAGCCACTCTTCATTTTATATGTCTTAATACATATTCGAGTTTGGTGGATAATTTTATATTTTCTGAATTTTATATTGGTGGATATCTCATCGGAAAGGAGTTTCAGAGCTGATATCATTCAATTTCTTCCTTTGATAGTTTACCTAAATGCAGATCCTCTAACCTATAGATTTATTGAGGGAGCAATATTTGTTGGAGCCATGATAATGACATACAGACTGAAACCGTAGATTATTGGGGGGCATTAGCATTTTTTTCCTTTTTTTCAATTTTCTTTTTTATGCAATCAGAAATAATAAATTTACCCGAGTTGCATCTCTAAGAAAGACTGCCCCTTAGTTTGAGCGTTTGAGGAATTGTTTGGTTCAGCATGAACGTTAGTTTAATTGACTTCTTTTTGAAATTCATATAGTTGCAAAAAGAATTCCCTTTCCATGATATATACTGATTAGTTGATGCAGTCTCTGACTGTCACTTCTAAAATATCAAAACCAGTAGTGCAAGAGGTTGCTGCCGGAAAGTCACAGCTATTAACAACCTTAATAGATTTTTCATGTTGATAGACTGTTGACTGTGATGGGACATTGTTTGCCTCTGTCTATGTTCACAAGATTTTTTCACCCCTTCTCGACCTCTCCCATCGCTACTTCCTATGTATGCTTTTCAGAAATGGTTCTGATGTGCTACCTTCAATCATTGAAGTACTATTCCATTCTACACTATACAATTTCAGATACAAAAGCTTTATTTCTCATTCATATTTCTTACATTTGGAAGCTTTCGACTGCCACATTATTTTTTTTTTCCATCTATGTTGCTGCTTTTGGAGTCATAACTCCAAGCTCCCCTTTGATTTTCATTGTTTACAGTGGGGATGGAACTCTATCTGTTTGCAGTCTTAGGAAAAATAAGGTGAGCTATCTATTGCCATTTCCTTTTTGTGACAAGTTAGAATGCATACAAGGCCTTGTGAACGTGCTCTTAAATTTGATTTGGTTGTTATGTTGGTATTAGGTGCAATCCCAGTCTGAATTTTCGGAAGATGAGTTGCTGTCTTTAGTCATAATGAAGGTGACATTCATCACTGCTTTTAGCAGGCCACATTTTCTTTGCACATTACTCGATTATTAAATCAAATTGTTAGATGCAAGTTCTTGCTTTATAATTAAGGTAACCAATATCTGCTGCTTTCTGTGAGCATTCTGAACTTGCTTACCTGTAATTACCTAGGAACTAATTGGAGATCACCTAGGTAAAAAAGTTTGCTCGGTATCATTGTCTATTTCTACTTTAATTTCACTATCTGTTGCTTAGTATCGTTGTCTATTTCTACTTTAATTTCACTATCCATTTCTTTCTGTTAAATTTCATTGGAGGTAACATAAAACCAATTTTTCTCCGGAATGACTTCCCTTGAGTTTGTAAGACTTACATTGTAGAAATTAAAACAGTTAATTCAACAGAAATTGATACATAATTTTTCATGCCTTGTTTTCTTGTTTTGTACCTTTGTGACTGTGATTCCCCATGTATTTGGACTTCATCAATGACTTTCCAACGCTGATTGGTTTTCTAAAATCAGAATGGCCGGAAAGTTATTTGTGGAACTCAGACTGGAGCTCTGTTGCTATATTCTTGGGGCCATTTCAAGGATTGCAGGTATGTTACTTGTTACTGCAAACTTCATTAACATCAGAACTGGCATTAATTTTAAGGTGTTAGTACGTCATTATTCAGTTTTGTGGGCATAGTCAGTTGTAAAATAGAAGCTGCCTTTCCCACTACAGTCTAGTTTGTTGTTTTTCTTCTCTTGTTCTATTACCTTGTCATCTCGGTGGACAAAGATCTTATTTGTTCATGATTATATAGTTTCTCAAAAACAGTAGTATTTGTATTTACTTCTGTATTCTATATAATCGACACTCAAATATTAGTATCAGTGCGTTGTTGTTAATATTTAACCTTATTGTTGTCGGATTTCTGTTTACTTAAAAATATGCTAAACAGATCGTTGTTAGAATCGACAGACAAAGTTTAAATTAATTTTACTCTTACCTGTTCTACTCGAAGAATAGTGGTTGTAAGAGGTCGATCCACAGGGAGGCGGTTGGAGTTGCATAAAAATTTAAACATTCACTCGGATTCAAAATTGATTTTTGAATAACAAAAGAAAAACATTACGTCGGGGATGTTGAATATTTTTTAATTGAAAATAAGCAAAGGGAAGAAAGAAAACTTTGCAATTGAAATTGGATGCAGAGTAGGGGTCGATTTTTAAAGACAGAATATGAATTAAAATCACCAGTCGAATAGCAAAGATTAATTTCAGAGTTATTTTAAAACTAAGAATTTCAGAATAAATTGCAGAGATTAAACTAAACCTAGAGTACGGATTGCATTAAAAAAAATTAATATATTGTATAGAAAGCAAACATTAAAAAGTTTGCATAAAAAAAGAAAAATTAAACTGAACTTAGAACAATGATTGCATGAAAAAGAAATGATAGATTTTATAAAAATAAAATCGATTACAAATAACAATGGAGATTAGAGGCCTAATACTCCTTCTCTTTTGCAAATAAAATAAAGAAAAAGAAAGAAAAACAAATCACTTTTCTTCTCCCTCTCTCTTCCATGGTGGAACTTCAACATAGAATATATATATATTTTTTTCTTTCTTCTTTCCAAGAACAGAGCAATGCTCTGTTTCTTCTTCTCTCCCCACCAAACCGAGCTCCCTCTCTCCCCTGTTCTTTGGCTCAACACCCAGCCGAGAGCTCCCTCTCTTGTTTCTGCCTTCTTCCCCTCTTCTTATAGCCCTTGGAGACGCGTTGGGGACGAGCTGGCAGCACCGTGATTGCGGAGCGCTGGGATTTTCGCCGTGTGAAGAATGCGGTCGCTGGGATTCCGGGAGACAGCTGGGAACGTTGATCACGGAATGGAGCTGATCATGGCTTGATTGTTGGGAGATTGCTGGGTCAGAAGATGAATGCGGACGGGCTGATCCGTGGGTTTCCTTCTTTGGATGTGCCGGCTGGGACGTTCATGGCACGGAAGAGCTGGGATTTTGATCGCGTAAGGAAGGAGACGCGGAAGAGACGCCGGGATGGAGCTGTGATCGCGGTTGACACGCGGTTGAGGGGTTGGAGACGCGTTGGGGACGAGCTGGCCGCGATGTGTGATACGCTGATTTGGGAAGGAGCTACAGACGGACGCCTGGGATGGATGCGGAAGAAGCAGTGGTTCCGGACGATGGATGGATGCGGGATCACTTGGAGCTTCGTGGACGCCGGATTGGAAGCGAGATCACGACTCGAAATGGACATGGGAGGCTGAAGAGCACTGCGGGATACTCAGACGCCGGATCCGGGCAGCTCGGATGCGGCTGGAACGGGCGAAAGAAGCTGCTGGGAGGAAGAAGAACAGTGATCAGAAAAGAACATTTCCGAAACACTGTTTATATGAACAGTGTTTTTACGTAACACTGTTCATATGAACAGTTTCATCTCAAACACTGTTCATATGAACAGTGTTTTCACGGAACACTGTTCATATGAACAGTGATTTCAGCCATGAATAGAAATTTTGGGAATAAATAGTAATTTCAGCTTTTGTTCATGGGATTGGAGGTTAAAAAGTTCTTTTTCTTTGTGATGAAGTGAGAGTGGGAATCTCTATTCCGGAAGAGTGCGGGTGTTAATCCAAAAAGGAGGGAACGCGAGGATCACTGGAAGATCGCACGCGGGCTCGGATGTTTGGGTGCAATTATGCTTGATCATATCATGGCAGGATTGGGCCCGCGCGGTTTGGGGCCATGATGCATTCCTCTAAACTCTACCAAATGCGCATTTAAACTATAATTTATACTAACCTGTGCCAAACAAAAAATATAATATTAACTCGGTGAATTTATCATTATCAGTTAGCAATAACACTAATTTAGGTGATATGTAGATCGCACTTTTATGCTCTCGTCATTTATCTTTATGTAGTACTGATAACAATGTTAGTTAGATGACCGGACATATAGGTCTGGATGCTGATTTTAACACAAATCAGTTCATGTTGCCATATAAAATGTTAAAGTTCATTCATGCTGCAATTGTGCTTATACAAGCACCAGAACCAGTAAACATACTGATGTTGACCCTAACCGCTACCATTAAGAATGACACTAATATTCGCACCAGAGCTGCTGTCTATGTTGGATAGTTATAATGCCAATACTTGATGACTCCCTTGAAGAAACTACTGTGGCTGTACATGCACTGGTATCACTTCTATTGATATGGCAATAATGGCCTTCATAGAACACTAGTATCTGGTTTGTTATTGGCACCAATTCCTAAAATAACAGTTCTAGTAGTAATTGCAAACCCAGTGGGAAGCACTGATGAGATTAACCCAATGTTTAGGAGTGTCAATACCCTATTTGATGCATGTTGAGCTACACATTGGTGTATAGTTATAGACACATTGGATGTGCCACTTTTGTAGAACATAGCATTAAGTTATGCACACCCAAGTTAATTGTTTTCTTCTATGTGTAATCAGCGACCGTTTTCTTGGGCACCCTATGTCAGTTGATACATTATTGAAGGTGAGTGATATTTGCGCTGTTTCTTTTTCTTCTCCCCTTTTTTTGCTGAATTCGCTTGAAAGTTTCTCCCATCATTTTTTTTTGTTTTGAAATTTGTCTTTTTGTTAGCTTGATGAAGATACCCTTATTTCTGGATCAGAAGATGGAGTGATCAGGTCTGAATTTTATTTTGGGAATTAAACTTCCAGTTCAAGTTATGTTATGGTTCATATTAATACAAACACCTTGGTTTTCCTTTCAAATCTGATATCCCAGTTGTTATTAGGTTGGTGGGCATTTTACCAAATAGAATAATTCAGCCACTTGCCGAGCACTCAGAATACCCTATCGAACGCCTTGGTACTGTCCATCATCTTGTTTTCTGCTTATCAGTATGGATGACCTTGTTTACAATAGGTGTTAGCTGCGAATAAGCTTATTTTGTTATTTTGTTTTCTCACAGCTTTCTCAAATGATAGAAAATTCCTTGGCAGCATTTCCCATGATCAAATGTTAAAGGTGAGCTCCCAGAATGTTATACTGGCACCCCTTTTTATTATTTTAAAACTTTGGCCACTTGTGACATAGATAACTTGCATACTAGTTAAAATTATTTTCTGAAATCATTTATCTTAATAAATGTGTGGTTTCTGAAACCTGGTAGATCATTAGTACTGTTAAAGTGCTAAGTGCAGATTTTAATTTCTCACCTTTCAGATTAATTAGTAAATGACTTTAGGCCTGAGAGTCATCATTCAAGGCCAATTCTTCCCTTTTATCCACTATCAAATATAATTTATTTATCTGACTAGAATATTTGGATCCGCATTTTTTTTTACTGTAACTATTGGCAAGATAAGCAGTAGTTTTCTTTTAATGGGTATGAGTTTTTTCACTTTTTTTTGCTGGGAAATTAAGCTTTATTAGTATGGTGTAAATAGGGGTGCTACTCAGGCTGGGTTAACCTGAATCAACCCATAATTTGGGATCATGTTGAGCTAATATTATCTAACTTGGGTTCAGCTTGGGTTGAGACATATCAACCCAGCTTAAAGTCGACTCGAGTTTGGGAACCTGAATTTCTGTAATTTAGTACCTAATCCAACTCAACTGGAGCCTAACCCCCATTCTCCATAGGACTCTTGAACAAATCGTACTTGTCTCATATATTAGTGATTAAACTCCAAGTCAATTGATCTTAAGCATTGCTTGAACCAAGATTCGCCGTCTCGGTACCAAACCCCATACCGGTGCCATATTAGTATAGCGTCGGTACGATATGGTATGAAATTTTGTTAGCGTATTGAGTGTCGGTATGCCACCCGTATTTGGTACCAGCACCGAATCGATATGGTACGCTACACTTTGTACCACCCGGTTCGGGCTAGTACGGCGTACCATGACTTGAACCAACCAAACTTGAGCTAGCTCAAGCTCATCTGTTTAGGTTGAGAACTTCAGAAATGGGTCGATTAGGTTTGTTGTTGGGCTATTTTTGGGTTGACTTGAGTATTTTCTGTCAGGTTGGGCAGTTTGCTTTGTTTGAGGAGTTTTGGGTTAAATATTTTCTTCAGTTGTGCTTGGCTTGATCCTTGTCCAACGAACCCACCTGAGCTGCATCCTTAGGTATAATGACTCAACCTGACACTACAATTGGCTCCATACTCAAGTAGCTGGTGCAGGTGAACACAAAAATATCCCAACTCACATACTACTTTGAATGCTGCCGCTTGTACCGTTTCTGGCCAAACTGTGTTTACCCAACCATGCTCCTTATTCATTTATCGACTGTGACAAATTACAACCATCATATTACCTGCGTCATAGAGATGTTTGATAGTTTCCTTGAACCACCTTATGGGGAACTGAATACATGACTTCCACCGTAGAAGGCCCGTGCTGAATAGATTGTGTCAGAAGTTGACATGATAAAAAATAGCAAGATAAGACATTTTTATATGCCAGTAGGATTTATTGATGTTTTATATTAGCGGACAGTGTTCTTGAGTACTATAGATGTACTTCATGACATCATTTATGGTGCACCTGATGTGCACCCTGACATCTCATACTCCAATATCCATTATATGTCAGATGTACATCTATAGAATTTGGCATTTTCAACTATCTGACTTGACATATTTGATTCACATTAGCTTTGGGACTTGCAAGAGCTTTTGGATGGTCATCAGGGAGCCCCAGCACCAGATGGTCAGTTGATTGAATCAGATAGTGATGACGATGAAATGGATGTGGACATAAAGCCTTTTAAGCCCACTAAAGGTATGTTTGTATTTGAGAGTTCTCAAGCATTCAACTTCTGCCTTTATTCATCAAAAGTAGCAAATTTACTTTTTGAAATGCAAACTGCGGGCATGATTTGAAAGCCTGTGCTGGAAAGCTGTACTTCACTATCCCATATAGATAATTTCAGCTGAAAAGATGTAGACAGAGCAGGGATCTCAGGTGTCAAGCTAATTGACATGAATGCACTAAACCATGCATGACAGCATTGTTTACAGAGATAGCTTGCTGAGAGGCCTTACCTTATATATAGTGTATTACTCAATGTTTCAGTAAATTGTTTTCTGTAACATTTGTGCAGAACCAAAGAGAAAGAAGGCTGACAAGGGTCAGACCTCAAATACCGCATTTTCAGATTTCTTTGCAGACTTATAGTGGAATGTCCTCCAAACAAGACATGTATTTTTTCCACTGAAGATGAAAGTGCTTCTTCTGCTAATGTCAGCAAGACAGGGATTTCAATAGAAATAGCGACCGTGATTCTTTGTTTCTTTATCGGCTTCCAAGAGGAAAATGTATTTATACCGGCAACTTAAACGGGCTGAGTTGTATCTTATGAACCAAATTAGTTTTTCTTCACATTTAAATTTGAACAAATGTTGTTCCTGCTATCTGGTTTGGATTTGATTCCTATATTGTTTGCTTTAACCAGTGCATCCTTTTCAGCTTTTCCTTGTTACTTTGTCAAAGTCATTCAGTATATGCAATGCCTTGTAGCATCTATATATAGTGTAAGTGTGCTTTCATCTGCATGACCCTATTAAGAATTGAGTGCAGTTTCATTGTTATTTTTTGAGGATTGTGCAAAAGCAGCCCTTTTGTTTCCAATTTTGCAGATTCAGACTTGTGCAAGAATAATATAGTTTCAAACTTTTTGGACGCTTGCTCCTCACTCCATGAATGACAAGAGCCCTCCATCCTGAAAAAGTATGTGCTCTCGTGCTTAATGAATATATGCATTTAGTACTGAAATTAGGTATTGTCATTTGACTCCACTTAAATGGTGTGCTGGAACTAGGGGCGAAGGCATTCAAAAATTTCTGAACCAAGTAATTCGCTGAACCAAAAAAAATAATTAATTGGGGGCGGGTTTTTTTTTTTTTGTTGTTTTTTTTTTTTGTGGGGGGGGGGGGGGGGGGGGGGGGGGGGGGAGGGGGTGTCAAAATGAAAATAACATTGACTGCAAAATTCCATGTTTTTTGTTTTTTAATATAACAACCTTTATAATTGGTCTTTTTAACCTTCCTAGTTTTCGCTGCTCAACGTGGTGTGGTGGGCTGCATTATATCTAAATAGTATTTAAGTTTGATATTACCTGAAATCCTTTGAGAGGGTCCTTCAACAAATGTTTTTCAATATAGTGGAAATAATGAACATTATTTGCCTAGATAAATCTGAACTTTTTCTGAAATAGTGGAGGGAAATTCGATCATGTCGACATTAACAGAATAAATTATTACTTTTTGCACAGGCATAGAGATTTGACTAAAAGGAATCATTTTGATTGAATTAACGGTAAAAAGATGATGTAGCTGCAGTTATTCTTGTTATATATAGCCTATAATAAGATAACATTAAATGGCAACATTTTTAAAATCACGAATGGTGAATTTATTGGCTAATATAATTTGTTTTAAGTGACTTCCAGTCCACAGTAAGAATTAGTTAAGTGGGGATTGTCATTTTTGGTGCACCAGTTTCAGAATTTTGACACAAATTGTCTACTTCTCTCGTATCATTGCATGCCTCACCTGCTTGATGCTTCTTTAGAATTGTTACTTGCCATCTTATTAGAAATAAGAATCATTATTCGGCAAAACTAAAGTTTAGCTAAATAATTTTAGAACATGACTGATGTAATTAGTCAGTATGACTCAAATTAGTCCCAGTGACAGGGTTATTTGATGATTTTTGGCAGATATAAAACTTATTCCAGGTGTTATGCATTATTCATGCGCGAAGAAGAAAACGGCTGGGGGTAGTCATTCGAGACGGTGGCACGAGGGAAGGTGCGGATTTTGTCATTCGGGATCCGTCTGCCAGGATTATGGCTGATGGGAATGGTCAGTTATTTGACACTTCAGTTCCGAATGCAGAGCTGAGAGTTGATTGGACGGGCCTTCGCCATGCCCGGTGCGTATTACAGGCCAGGTCCATCATTCTGGAGGGTGATTCAGTCAGTTGGATCCGAAAGAGTCCAAGGGATAACAGTTATGACTATCCATTGCTCCGAGACATTTGGATTATGGTAAGGGTTGGAGGGGCCTTTCAGGCCAAGTATATTTACTGTGAAGCCAATAATGCTGCGGATTGGGTGACTGCGTATGTAGCTTGTCACTCCGGAGGCACCCTGTGGACTGAAGATGGGAGGTACTCTTGGCACTCTGAGGTATTCTATTTTTTGATTTTATTGGATGTATTTGTATCCGTCAGCCATAATCCATCCGTCCTAATAAAATAAAAAAAAAATCGGCCGCGCGGATAAATGCCGTATGGCCGCCCACATTTATCGCATGAAATCTACTTAATTTAATCTCAGCCTTCCATGTCGCATCACGCTAGACAAGATCTAGGTGGGACCCTCAATCTCCATCTGAAAGCGACTCCCCAACAACTCCTTTGACTATCCTTCACACCAGCTTTGACCAAGGGGACTTAATCCCCTCGATCATACCGGCAAAGACTTTGCAACCCAAAGCGCACTATGTGGTCAACCAGTTCTTTAGGGCCATAACTCCATCGCTATCTTTACATGCGAACCGTCCATCCTCATCAGGTTGGCTATCGGTCCGACAAGTACAGCAACCAGGGCCCCCTTCTGAAGTCTTTAGGACTTATGCAGGTTGACCAAAAGACAATCTTCCATCCATACTTGTGTAAGAACCTGTCCATGATTCTACATAGATCAGAGACATGATTCATAATCGGATCTGGATTGGAGCCTTTGTTCCCATATGGTGATGGTTTCGGTTGACCAGTTAGGAACATAATGAAGGTGTCTGAAATACTTATCATAGTTGGAGAGTACAGCAAGACCAAAATACTCATTGGTTTGAAAAAGCTGAAATGGGATGCTAAAAATTTCCAACTTTATTATTGCAGCTAATGTAAACTGAAATATCTCGAGGTATCGCTTGAAACGCACTTTAGATTTTGTTATCTTCCTTTTACAATCTTCGAGGGGGTGAAATATCTATTCATATATGCAGCATAGGCAATTTTGATATCTCACTTTTTTTTTTGATTTTTCAACCTTCCACCTAAGCAATCCAAGATTTTTGTCCATCTCAATATATATCTATCATCCGCATGAACGACTAATATTTTAGTATTTAATATCGTGCAAAAAACAGAAAAAAATATTAATTGATATTCAAATATTGTATCCATAGCAACGTCAAGTTATATATTATGCTACCTCAAACAACAAAACTAAAAATAATAATTATTTTGCAAGTAACAATCATAGTATAAGTAGAGGATTGTATACTCCCTATCTAATTTCATGATTGAAGTAGCAAAATAAAAATCTAAAACATCTGCCACAATCTAAAAGATCGAAAAGGGTTCTAGCATAGTATATTATGTAAATTTCAGAAAATTTTGATTCATATGCAAGAATATTCTGAAATATATATAAAAATTGATAAATACTCAAATTTTTATAGATCGTATTTGACAATTGCATTACATTTTGCAACTCAATTAATGAACTTAAAAATAAATGCAACTAGATGTTAAATGTTTGATAGAACATTTCCAAATTGAAGATCCATTCTATTGAATTTGACCAACACCTCTAAAAATGGGTCAACATATACATATATACAGTGTGTGTGTGTGTGTGTGTGTGTGTGTGTGTGAAGTCCTTGACCTATACATTAAATTGGTACAAAATGAACAGTCTAATTATGAAAGCATACTAAAATATACAATAGACCATATGACTTAAAAATTTACTTTATAGTGTCATGATGTATCACATCTTAAAATATTGGTAAATTTGAATTCAATAAGTTTTGATGATTAGATCCTAGTAAAGTATAAGATTATGCTACTAGAAACATTTTTTTGGACCCATTCAATACTAGTTAATGACCGTTAAAATATATTACTCTTTCATCAATGAGTAATAATTAATATATATTTCAACTCATACACAACCATAGATACGTTGATTGAGTTGGAAACCTATCACTTGAAATCAATTTAGAGTAGGTTATATGAATTGAATTTTTTAGATACCCTTCAATGCTTGTATTTCTAATCTTTTTTTATCTTTTAGCTTTGAAAAGGAAAAGAATAATTGATAATTGAAAAATCTTGTTATAATTTACTTAAAAATTCAAAAAAGAATATATAATACTTCATAGCTTTCTTATCACTATTCGGTTGGATTGCTTGTATACTGTAACTCCTAAGATAGCACAGTTGTGAATAGGAAAGATGTAAAACTTGGAATAAGTTTTACACTAGCTAAACAGTTTTAAAAAGACTTTGTTGACCCAATTAAACTTTCTTGCATTAGGAGTAACTATTCCAAGTGAGTTATTATCAGTTACTTGTGACATAAAGCTTTCATTTATGCTTTTTTAATTTTTAAGATAAAAATATTTGTTATTACTTTTTAAAAAAATTGGTCAACTTCATTCAAAATTATTTTTAAAACTGTAACTAAAACAGAAGATAAAATTACTCATGATATATCTATTCCAAATTAGTTAAGTCATTTTCCTCAGGTCAACATTATGAGCTGTCATGCACCCAAAAAATAATCTTGTATCTTCACTCGGCAATTGTACTGGACATGTTCATTATTTTTTTATATTACTAGCATAAAGCTTCGAGATATATATATATATATATATATATATATATATATATATATATATATATATATATATATATATATATATATATATAATTTGTATAAAAATAAAAAATAAAAAATGGCCATACTTAACTGACTAAATCATTTAACTTGTTTCAACAGATCTAGTTATATTATCTATTTTATAAAATAACATTTGAATTTAAAATTTTAATTTATTTACTAAATATATTAAATTTGGATCCATAAATTTTTAATATCCGGTCCAATTCATAATTCATCTGGCCTGATCTGATTGTCATCTCAAAAATAACATAAATTACAGAATACGATCAAATGATACTATATTGAGGACGAACATGTATGCTTTGAAGTCTAAAAATCCAAGATTAAATATGCAAATAAAGCGCTAAAAAAATGGAAATCTAAGTATCCAAGATGTGATGAGAAAATGACGGGAGAACAATTGCTCCTCCGAACCCTTCCACAGCAGTCACATCAAAATTTCAACCTCTGCCTCTCATCTCTACTTTCCCAGATTCTGTTCCCCTCAAAGCAGTAAAATGAAAGATTTAGGGGAAAAAGCTCCCCCTTCTGTGTCTTCTCTGTGATATTGCCGTCGACTCGGAAGCTCTCTGATGGTTTCCCTCTTCTGAGCTAGTCGCCAAGGTCTCATTTTGATTCTCGATTTCGACTCCCTAGGCGAATTTCCCATCTCGGTATCTCTCCAATCTCACAGAAAAGTTCCATTTTTCTGGTTTGAATGTTGTGGAACTAGCTGTACTGTGATGAGATTAGAGTTCTCTGCCTTTGGTTGCGGGTTGTGCAATCTTAGTGGGCACCTTTGGTATCTGTTTCTCTTCTGAATCTATAGTGCTGAATTCAATAAGTTTGGTGCTTGCGGTGGTAGCTGTGCTTTAGGCCTCCTACTTGGATGAATTAATGATAGGAAAGGAACCATCTTTTGGCGCTTCTTGCTTGATATGAATCTTTCATCTGGATTTTGATGAATATATGTGGTTTTATAGTTCATCGACTTCTCATACAATCAATCTCTTTTTGAAAAAGGTGGTTCCTTTTTTCAGTTCTGGGCCCACTTAAATTTGCAAGGCCAGTGTTTGGTCTAATTCATCAGTAGGGTTGAAAGAGTGATCGAGATAAATTTAGTGTTCTTTGCAACAGAGCAACGGATGCAGTAAGGATGGATGATGGAGGAGGAGCAGACCTTTCTAGCCTCCTCCTGTTGCCGAACCCTGAGATGACGAACAGCTTTGATGAGTACTTGAGGAAAACGAGGACATGCACCCACACCCACACCTGTAATTCTCCAGGACCTGCAGCTGCCACACATACCCATACATGTTACCACACGCATACCCGAATGTTTCCCACGGCCGGAGGAGAAGAAGAGCAGAAGAAATCACAGAAGCCACTGGGGAACAGAGAGGCTGTTCGAAAGTATCGGCAAAAGAAGAAGGCCCATGCAGCTTATTTGGAGGAGGAGGTTAAGAAATTGCGCCTTGTGAACCAGCAGCTCTTGAGGCGATTGCAGGGGCAAGCAGCACTTGAGGCTGAAGTGGTTAGGTTGAGAAGCCTTCTGGTGGATCTCCGAGCGAAAATTGATGCTGAATTGGGGACTTCTCCGTTCCGGAAGCAATGCAACGGTGCTGGTTTAAGGTGTGATAACACTGCACAATGTTTTGGTGGTAATGGGGAGGTGGTCAGTTGGGAAGGGAGCTGTGGACCTGCAGTTGTGGATGGTCAGATTGACCTGAATGGGGATATCGGGCAGAACTTGGAAATTGCTAAAGCTGTGAATTCATTTGATGTTATGGGGAGTTTGTTTTCATCTGCTTCCCAAGCTGAGTGAATTGCATAGCTGAAACGGTGAGGTTTGAGCTCTTGGACATCTTGTTATTTTCTTGATTATCATATAAATTCTGAGTCATCTTTTGAACCTTTTTGTCACTAGTGTTGAGAACATCCAGAATGAAGATTTTTTTTGTACTAGTTATAGGCAAGGATGATAGACCTGTTACAAGAATAATGTTCCACAAATGGCACATGCTTCCGGCTCGTAATATGTTATTGGAAGCTTTCTATGTACATAATAATCTAATCTCTTTTTTGGGATAAATGTACATGATACTCATATAATGAATTATGCCTTGGTTGTTTTTTGAGAAATTCTGATCAGCTCAGTTGTCCAGTGGTATTGTCACATGTTTAACTGTGAAGATTCTTTAGTTCTGCAACTATAGATTGCCAGTTTACTATATCTTATAGAACTGTATTGATATCTCGCTAGTTCATATTGTCTTAAAGGCAATGGCAAATGAGCTATTGGAGTCCATTTCAAGTGGTGGAAATCCCTATTATGTTTTTCAACTACTGGAGAAATACTGAGATAAAATATTTTCTCTATTTAATACCTGACTTATATAGTATCCAAGCCTCTTTGTTACCTGGAAGTTTGTGTTCTTAATTTAGACTTGCAAAAGTCATCCCCATTTATCCCAAGAAGATAGCTTCTTATAAAATAGACAGTAATGTTTTGAGAAATCTTTCCTACTTCCAGGTATAGAATCCAAGGTCGAGATTTAATTTTATAGTTTTTCCCCTTTTGGAAGAGTAACATACTTTTGTTTTTACGTGCTTGAAGTCTCTGGTGTTAGGAGGTGTCCAGGACTGTAATCTTTTGAGAAATCTTTCCTACTTCTAGGTCATAGAGAATCCAAGATTGTGATTTAATTTTATAGTTTTTTCCCTTTTGGACGAGAATAGCATCCTTTTGTTTTTACATAGTTGAAGTCTCCGGTGTTAAGGGATGTCTATAAATGCAATTCCCACCATTGAGTTTGCAGTGGTTGTGTGGCATTGGTTTGGCAGAATCTTCAAATGCTTTTCTGGGAACACTCTGAACTTAATTAGATAGTATGGAGGTTGGGGAAGGAATCATTAGCTCAAAACAATAACGTAAATCATCATGTGAGCATGCTATTAAATACATAAATAATTCTTTCTCGATCATTATTCCATGTTGCCTTTAAACATCTTTTAAGCAGATTTTACCATAGGACAATGTATTTGTCCTAATATGTGCCAATCTGTTGGGGAAGATCTTCTAGTAACAGAGACTCAAGGATAGGTTTGTCCTTGCCAGTCAAAACTGGGCTTTTGGTAAGAATTGAACTATTTTAAGGCTGACTTCCAGACTATGATCTCTCAACCTTATCAACAACAGACTGCATGACACTAGAGCAGAAAAATGGAACAAAAAGAAATATAAGTCCTGATTCTTTAAATTAGTCTTTTGGTTTGTAAAAATTTATAAGCATGCTTAATTAGAGGCCCAAGATATAACATTGCTCATGGATTATAGTAAAATTATATTTGTTCCTCACTATAAGAGCTCTGTTCTCTGCTTTATTATGTATCTGTGGTGATGTTCAAAAAATTTTCCACTATATTGATTTAGAGAGTTAGCAGGTATCGGTTAGTCATTGTCAGAGTTTTTTGTATTTGTATGAGGCCATGAATTTTGGTAAGAGAACCCTTCCTCGATCACTCTGTTTCAGTTCCTCATATTTGGAGACAACTGAGTTGACACCAAGTTATCAAATCAGTATGTCTATGCAAATCTGTACAATTGTGCACATTTTACTCCTTTGTAAGTTATATATATTGGAATATATGCTAGACCAAGCCAAGATGCGTGTGTTATCTAAATGAGTAATACCGTCATAAGTAATTTGATCATAATACTATCACGAACTATATGGTGATATTATATAAATAACATATATTACCTCGTTTCTGTTTATAAAACATCAACTTATCCCTATACGAAAACTGAATTTAGGCATAAGAATTTTTTCAGATTCTTTTCATGTAGAAGGGCCAATCTGCTAAATATTTGCTCAAGTAGCAAGAGGGAACTACATAAAGGCAATATATACTAAAATGAATAAACTATCTGACTTTCTTTATTTTGCTTGAACCTTAGTACCAATCAAATATACATACATACATACATACATACATACATATATATATATATATATATATATATATATATATATATATATATTTGTAATCATCAACTGGTGACATGATCAGAGAAATCAGGCCAGTCTATGTGGTTGCAAACTTGAGATGGAAGTAATAGTTTCTTAAGTCAAAAAAGATAAAACAGTCCGATTAACAGGCAATGCTTTAGTGCTGAGAGATATTGTCTGCTAACAAATTACAACAGGCATATCTTATCCACTCGCCCATTTCTATATCATTTCATTTCTCACTTAAGTTACATGATACCTCAACTTGGCCCTCCAATACGTCACACGGCACGTTGTGGTAACTTGCAGAGTTTGTAGCTTTGATTGAGTGAAATAATACTTCATGATGCTTAGAGGATATAATAGCTTAGCTTCTTGCTTTTGTCATGACTGCACTGTCATTATGTCAAGAAGCATCCATTTGGTTGACATTTCATACAATATATAAAATATTATTCTTATTTATGGATCCTGGTGAGCTGCATGCCTTGATTACAATATGTGAAGAAGCCCTGTTTATGATTACAGGTGACCATCTCTCTTTATGAGCACAAACTTCTTTTGCAAAAATGTTCCAAACATTACGTCAGATCTCTCACATATCTTGCTAGATTTTCCTTCGCTTCACTCTGTTTGAGTTCAATCTAATTTCCTCTCTCATTGCACTTTTTTTTCCCCAATTCCTGTATTTGAAAACAGCCAAACTACAATTCTTTGATGAAAATTGAATCTTGATTCTATATTGTAGCTGCAGTATTATTATCATATATTTATTTTTTCTTTTTCCTTGTGTATATAGATTATGTTGTAGATAAGTGGTTGTGAGCTTGCCCTTGATTCCATAAATGATGTGGCATCTTATCTACAAACACATAACCATGCTGGAGAAGAAACTGCCTTTTTTATGTCACAGCCAATCACCACTATTGCCGCCCAACCTCCACCCCTCTTAGAATAAAAAGTGGATAGATAGCATATGGAATAGCATTCACGCACGCTTGCATGTATCAATGTATATGCATATATTCAAAATCTTATAATAAAAAATCTTGATTGACTTATTAAACTATGATTAATATATGGACTTTAAAATGGTTATAGTAAAAAAATGTTATATTTGACATAAACAAATACAAATCGCACGCCATTCTACAATACTCTTTAGATGATAGTATTTCTTCTGTTATATTCACCAACCAGCTATAAATTATTGCAACATAAAGCA